>NC_056743.1:37495448-37751024 GCF_019279795.1 Protopterus annectens
TGATGGCATGAACAAAAAACTGGGACTAAGGGGAAAAGTTCAGTGTTACTTTGTCTTTCAAGGAAAAATAAGTTGTTTCTAAAGCTTAATGTTCAAATGTTAAAAAAAAAAAAAAAGCAGTGGTTCCCCAATAACCTGAAAAGACAAATGTACTAAGTCCTATTTAGGAACATTGCCTGACTTTCTTCCCCTAAAGAGAGAGAGATACATATTCTGTGTACCCCCTCTCATATTCAAGTGAGATTAAAGTAAAATTCCAAATAGCCAGTGGCATGTATTATACTCCTGAGGGTCTGCAAGGAGAAATCAAAGCACATGGATAAAACCCAGAAAGATATAAGGAGTCCATTCAGGCTCCACACAGAAGTAATTATAGCCAAAAAAGTCAACAAGACAAGCACGCACTGTTAAATGGTGATGCTACTCAATGGAACGCTGGGTCAATATTCAGCCACTATCACAAGAATCCTGCCCAGACCACAATGGACAGCCATGTATTGAGTACAACGCTGATCCCTAATTGTGATGGAAAGTGAAAAATGCATGACCAACTTGCTACTTTTAGATATAGTGCAACCCATCTCCCCGACACATTCAGTCATTTTCATCACAGACAATCCCCATAATCAAGTACGGTCACTTTATTATATGTGCAAACCTCAAATATCCACTTGTTTTAAAATGACCACTAGGTGACTTGCACAAACACATAGTACCTCTGCAAAGCTAAAAACTTAAACGACTTACAGTAGTGTCAGTCACTTTTATCCACAGACAATCCCTCTATCCAGCAATTAAAGCCGACTTTACTGGCTGTATAAACGTAGATCCTGGAATGTAATCACATAAAAATAATAACTACTAGCAGCAGTAATGTGTTTTAACTGCTCCCCCACCACACATATTCATACGCACACACACACACACACACACACACACACACACACACACACACACACTGATGTGACCATCACTCACAGCCACTTGTATGGCTGTGACTGAATACCTCAGGTATTTTGCTGCATCAAATGCTGGAATAAGCACATAAAAACTGTCACTAAAAATTTATTTTCTCAGCTCTCTGCTGTCAGTGTTCATAAAATACAAACTCAAAGCCTGGGTAGGCCTTCAAAGAGTTTACCACCTTTAAATGTTGAATCAAACACTCTGTCACCAAACCATTCTTCCACACGAGCCTTAAATATGGCTAGAGATCCTGCACTTCTGATTTCATAAAGTAGCTGATTCCACCACAATCCAACTCTTTCATGAAAACACCTCAGATGCTTAGTAAACATCTGTGTATTAATTTCAACAAACCGCTATTCCTTGACTCATAGTTATGCCTCAAAGCATTAATCCCAGCACAAGCTCCATAGAATTACATATCATGCATACATTTATATATTATAATTAAATCTCCTCTCACAAGCCTTTACGAAATGGAAAAAATATATAATCTCTCTATAATCTATTCTTACAGTTCTGTGCTTTAACTTAATTTGTTTAGCATAATACTTTTGTATTATCTCGCTGTAATCTAACAAAGTGTGAGTTAGTAAAACAACAATTTGAATCTCCTTATTCAATTAGTGGTATCACAACAGCAAACTTGAACAAAGGAATAAATACTATATGATCACGACTAGATATTGTATGTAAAATATTTTAATTTCGACATAACATGTTTTAATAACATCCCTTAAATGCTATTCAAAAGACAATGACCCATCAGTCCTCACACCCTGGTCCCTTATGTCATCTACTTTATCTATCACTGAATCATCAGTAGACTTTGGGCATTCCTTATTGTTGGGATCAAAATGAATAATTTAGTTTTTAACATTAAATTTCATACATCTTAACTGTGACTACAGTACCAGTCTATCCAATATGATTGCAGGATTCAGTGATCACCTATTGATGTTATAATAACTCCTACTTTTGTATCATCAGTATACTTGCCCAACCAACTGGACAGACGAAGTAAAGGAAAGAATAAGACATTCAAATGTATAGGATATGAAATGGGATGAAGTAATGGCCAGAGAGATTGAAATAAAGTTAAGAAAAGCTCCTAATTGGAAAAAACAGGTCCAGCCGCAGTATCTAACATCTGGCTAAAAGTATTAACATCTTTACATGAAGATTTAGCCGTGAGTAAGAGTTATTTATGTACGCACCCCAAACAGACATCAACCTGATTAACAACAGGAAAAACAATTCTCCTATTTAAGAGCGAACCTGCAAGTTATCCAAAAAACTTGGATTGCCTTCCAACAATATATAAACTATATACTGGAAGTGATGCCAACAGAGTTTATAGTCATTCAGAAGAAAACTCAACCACGGCAACACAACAAAAGCGTATCAAAAGAAAGTCATATGGAACAAAAGATCATTTGTTGTTAAATAAAGTCATAATGGATAACTGTAAAAAGTGGACAAATCTAAATATGGAATGGATAGACTACAAAAAAGCATTTAACAGTATTCCACATTAATGGATAAAAGAGTGCTTAAAAATGTATAAGATACACCCTACACTGATCGAATACATTACAGCAACCATGAAACAGTGGCAAACCACTTTGCAGTTAAGCCATGATAAAGGATGAACAATTATTACCACAATATTCAAGAAAAATACCATAACCCACACAAATTCTGGGCTGGAGTTAATAACATACTATCTCCAGGCAAAACCTCCAAACCCACTCCGACCTCTACCACTAACCTTGAAAACATAGCAACACAATACTTATTTTACAGAAACAATACTAGCCCTAGCCAATACAAACAGCAACTCCAATAGCCATGCCCCAATGACTCCCCATCTCAGTAAACCCTCTCAAAACAACCTCAGTCTATTTACACTTCAACCAGTAACAGTAAATACTGTAAAAAACTACTGCTCAAACTAAAACCAACTATCTTAGCTGCAGACATATTACCAGCCAAATTTCTGAAAGTAGCTGCTGATGGATTACCTTACCCAGTAGCAATACTCATAAACAAATCTATGTCAGAGTGCACAGTACCTGCTATATGGAAAAAATCCCATATAATACCCCTTCACAAAGGAAGCAACTCAACCGATTTTAGCAACTACCGCCCAATCGCTATTCTACCACCCCCATTCAAAATCCTAGACAGAGTGGTCCATACTCAACACTTGAACTACCTTAATGCCCACAATCTATTATCAATCACACAACATGGATTTCGCCCCCATCATAGTACAACTAGTGCCCTCATGTCCTTTACTAATACAGTCAACCAACTTAGAAATTCAGGGCAATTCGTATCCGACATATTTCTATACCTGTCCATAGCATTCGATATGGTAAACCACAACAAACTGATCAAAGTCCAAAACCTTAGTGCATCCACTGTTACCTGGTTTCAAAACTATCTATCAGACCAACAACAGGCTGTATTGTGGCAACATCACCTGTCCACTCTCCCCCCAGTCTCCCTAGGTGTCCCCCAAGGCTCGATCTTAGGACCACTGTTGTTCTACCTCTTTACCAACCATCTCCACACCTCCACTCACCAAGCCTCTGTGATACAATGTGCAGATGACTCTACCCTCGTATGCTCTGCCCCCACAATACAGGACCTCCACACCATAACCCAGAACTCATTTCTATCAGTAGAATCCTGGCTTACCAATTCTCAACTCATTGTAAACCCAAATAAAACCAAGCTCCCCCTCTTCTATCCCTTAAGAAAACCTACAACACTCTCAGTTTTCACCCTCGAGTCCAAAAACAAAACTATTATCACTCCTGTGACACATACCAAACTGGTAGGGGTCGAAGTTGACAACAATCTAAAATATGATATCCACATAGCCCAAACTATCAAAAAAGTTCATAAAAAATTAGGCCTCCTTTACAGAAACAAGAAATTTTTAACCAGATCTACAAAAGCTACCATTGCCCAGACACAGTTCCTGTCACCCCTACTCTATGCCTCCCCTATACTAACCAACCTATGTAAATTAGACCTTACTAAACTACACTCATATTACAATAAAATTGCCAAATTCACTACAAACTCCCCCTACAAAACACACCACTGCACAGCCCTTACACAACTAAACTGGCTAGAACTTCCTCAGCTCCTCCAATACAAGCAACTAATCTTACCCATAAAATACTCCATGAACCAGATAAAACCCCAACCCTTCAAGATCTCATAGAACCATACACCACCACGAGAACACTCCGTTCCAGTGATAAACCCCTAGTTAAATCCACCAAAGCTAACTACCCAGTTGGACAATCCTTATTCTCTAATATTCCTAAAATATGGAGTAAACTACCCACTTCCATCTGCACCATAGTGCAATTTAAAAAACTTCTATTTACTCACTTGGAAAAATCCTGGCTTTGCTCTTGCTACCCACCTGACTAACTCTATATTCTCCACTTTTTATACACAACCTCTGAACTTTCTTTCAATCTACACTTTACAGTTCTATCCTATTATGCCTTCTTCCTTCCCTATATATACTTACTCTATTACCTTAAATCATTTCAAATCTTCCTCAGAAATATACTGTGCTTTCTAATATATATGCTAGTCTAGTTTGTATAATACCATATATTCTTTGATGTACACATTTTTTCAGTTATTTATATTTTGCAATGTGTAGTTTCATTGTTGACCTATACTCTCTAATTTTCTTGTGGTATAATGCTTGTTTTTTATATTGTTGGAGCTTTTCTCCCTAGGCCTCCGCTGAAAATAGACCTGTGTCCAGTCGGACTTTCCTGGTAAACAAATGTTAAATAAATAAATAAAAATAAAAATTATTCTAGGGATAACAATTCAAAGGGGGATATTCCAGGGTAACTCTTTCTCACCTCTGCTCTTTTGTCTTGCCCTTAACTCATTAAGCTGTCTACTTAACAGATTAGGTCATGGCTACAATTTTGCTCCCAGAAAACATCAAAGTGTAAAGACTTCTCATATTTTTGTGGATGATTTAAAACTGTATAGTTTATCAGATGAGGAACCGAAAACACAACTGCAAGTGGTCAAAACTTTTTCAGATGATATAAGAATGTCATTTGGTCTTGATAAATGTGCAAAACAACCTTTAAAGTAGGACAGCTGCAGCACCAAGACAACATCAGCCTGGGGCAGGAATGTGATATAAAAGAACTTGAGCAAGACTGGGAGTGTTTAAATATTTGGGAATTGATGAAGGATCAACAATAAAACATGAGCAAATGCAAATAAAAATTAGTAAGGAATATTTTAGAAGACTAAAATTAATACTGAAAACAGCACTGACATCTAGGAACAAAGTCCAAGCTATAAACAGTTTTGGAGTGACTGACTGGCCCGGAAAGCAACAAGGATGCTTAATGTTTTTCAAATGATTTTTAAAAAATCAGTGTATACCAAGACTATATATTCCCCATTCTGAAGAAAGTATGGGGCTCCTTGAAACTGATTACATGTTTAGATCTGCAGTCATAGGACAGCATACATATCTGCTGACCTCACAAGACCCAAACATAGTGAAAGTTTTAAAACATGAGGAAAACAAGTCTAAGATGACTTCCCTGCTTAGTTTACCAGATGCATATCGCTGAAAAGTGGACATGGAAATCAAACCAGAAGTATGTAAAAATCAGGCAGCAAATGAATGTGCTAAAAAAACAAATGAATATAAGGTGAAGGATCAGATGAGAAGGCAAGAAATCTGGAGATGCATAAATATAGTTTCTGGTACAGAAAACTCTTGGAATAACCTCATGTTGATCAGGATCGAATGCAGGAATGATTAAGGAGAGGTGAATTGAAACCAAAAGATGAAAGTCTAATATTGGCAGCCCAAGATAGTGGACTACGTACACACTGAATACAAACAATCCAAAAACTGAAGTTACTGAAGACACCAGTGAGCCAGCGAGAAGTTTAGAAATGTATTAGTAATGAACCAACAAGATTAAGCGGTTTCATCAGTCTATAACCAAGACTTCATCAGAATCTAAAAATTCAACAAACTCTACAATATTTAAATAGTAAAAAATCACATGACCACCACATCAATTAACAACAGAAGCAAATCCTGGTTCCTGGTTTGTGTTTTGCATTTGGAGTTGTTCTACGTACACACTGGTTTACAAAGTCCATTGAACATGTGGGAGAAACAGACAAATGGGAGATTTTGTAAAGCAGAATTGGAAACAGTCGCACACCTTGTTGCTGGTTGTGACATACTAATGGCAGAAGTACTGTATACTGAAAGGCATAATAATGTGGCAAGACTGTTGCATTGGGGATTGTGCAAACATTATAATACTGAATTAGCTGAAAAGCACTGAAAACATTAGGCACACAGCATTACAGAAATGATAAAGTTTATATTACATGATATCCCCCATTACCAACAGTTCAAAAAATAGATGCAAGAAAAACAGATATAGTAGTCCATGAAAAGAAGACAAAAATACCACTGATCACTGAAATTGCTGCACCCAGAGACTACAGTGTCTTATGTACAGAGAGACACAAAGTTATAAAATACCAGGATCTACAGGAAGAATCGAGGGCAATGTGGAAAAAGGAAACCCAGACATTCCCAATAGTAGTAGGAGTAGCATGTCTTATAAAAAAGAATGAACAATCTTACTAAGATATGTTACTAATACATGTAACGAATGAACAATCTTACTAAAATATGTTACTAATACATGTAACGAATGAACAATCTTACTAAGATATGTTACTAATACATATAACGAATGAACAATCTTACTAAGATATGTTACTAATACATATAACGAATGAACAATCTTACTAAGATATGTTACTAATACATATAACGAATGAACAATCTTACTAAGATATGTTACTAATACATATAACGAATGAACAATCTTACTAAGATATGTTACTAATACATATAACGAATGAACAATCTTACTAAGATATGTTACTAATACATATAACGAATGAACAATCTTACTAAGATATGTTACTAATACATATAACGAATGAACAATCTTACTAAGATATGTTACTAATACATATAACGAATGAACAATCTTACTAAGATATGTTACTAATACATATAACGAATGAACAATCTTACTAAGATATGTTACTAATACATATAACGAATGAACAATCTTACTAAGATATGTTACTAATACATATAACGAATGAACAATCTTACTAAGATATGTTACTAATACATATAACGAATGAACAATCTTACTAAGATATGTTACTAATACATATAACGAATGAACAATCTTACTAAGATATGTTACTAATACATATAACGAATGAACAATCTTACTAAGATATGTTACTAATACATATAACGAATGAACAATCTTACTAAGATATGTTACTAATACATATAACGAATGAACAATCTTACTAAGATATGTTACTAATACATATAACAAATGAACAATCTTACTAAGATATGTTACTAATACATATAACGAATGAACAATCTTACTAAGATATGTTACTAATACATATAACGAATGAACAATCTTACTAAGATATGTTACTAATACATATAACGAATGAACAATCTTACTAAGATATGTTACTAATACATATAACGAATGAACAATCTTACTAAGATATGTTACTAATACATATAACGAATGAACAATCTTACTAAGATATGTTACTAATACATATAACGAATGAACAATCTTACTAAGATATGTTACTAATACATATAACGAATGAACAATCTTACTAAGATATGTTACTAATACATATAACTCTGTATGAATTGCAGAAGGAGTCAATACTGGGCACCATTATTGGTACTGCAAAGAGTTCTTCCGACTAACATCAACAACTGAAACAATACCAGGTTCAAGAACTTTAATCATACTTTGATACTGAGAATGGGGTCTATCCCCGTCATGGTACCAGGAACCCAAAAGACTTGGAGAAATAAAATGGAGAAACCATATTTTATCAGATTGTGGGAAATCAGGCATAAAAATAATAAACAATACAGGGCCAAACCTGACCCCAGAGGAACCACAGAATTAATTATTCTTGAATCAGAAAAATTTTCTCCAGTCTTTACCCTGTATTGTCAATTATGAAGCCAGTTATCCAGCCACCTAATCAAATAATCATTAAAATATTTGTCATTGACTTCAACATATTCTTATGTTATAATGGTATCAAAAGCTTTAGCCATATCAAGATACACCAAATCCACAGACAATTCACCATCCAAAACCTCCCAAACTGAATAATAAAAACCAAAATGTTTGTAACAGTGGTCTTCCTGATATAAAACCATATTGTGTTATATCCTCACTAGAATTCAAAACATTTAACATCAAATTTAACACCACTCTTTCATAACATTTTCCCAAAATATTGGTTAAACTAATATAATTTGATGCCTTTGATACACCACTACCTTTAAGCAATGGAAACATAAAAGCCTCTTTTCAAGTAACTGGAACGTAATCAGTATATAAAGTTTCCCGAAAAATTTTAAGTACACACGGGGCAATTCTTGAAATAATATTTGCCTGAAAAAAAAATCTTTCAACCCATCTGGGTCTGCAGCAGCATGCAACTGAATAATTTTAATCAATGCTTGGTCAAGCATTTCACCAGTGATCAGAGGACAAATAACATTATCATAGGTTCATAGGTTGGTACTAGGCTATCAGCCCTAGGGCCTATACAAGCCTAGCCATAACAATTCCCTGGCTATTTCTTCCCACATTATTTACTTTCCTGGACCCCTGTCTAGCAGGGCGACTGACGTGATCCCTGGGGTGAATTTCCTTTCTCCCATCCAATCGTCAAGGTTCCTCTTGAAGAGGTCCAAAGAGGCACTCTGCTTGACATGTATGGGCAATCTATTCCAGAGTCTGGGGAGTCTCTGGGTCAGGAACCTATCCCTCCAGCATGTTTTGTTTATTGTGATGACAAGGTTTAGATCCCTGGAGCGTGTAGCTCTGAGGGATTGGGATTTCTTTAAGTGTAGCATGTCCAACAGCTCTGGGTTTGACATGGCCTTGTATGTTAAGCAGAGATCGCCTCTGAGTAGGCGATATGTGACAGAGTATAGCTGGAGTTTTTAAGGCGGTCAGCGTGGGGCATCTGCTTTAGGCCTGTGATTCTTTTAGTGAGGTATTTCTGAGGCCTTTCCAGTTGTTGCAGATGTCTTGAGAGGTACATACCAAATGGGGCGTTGTATTCTATAATGGGTCTAATGAGGGATGAGTACAGTGGGACAATGACCTCCTTTTTCTGGATGAAAAGCCCTTGTGATGAGGTGTGCCACATAGAAGGATTTCCTGACTGTTGTGGCGATGTGGTTATCGAAGGTGAGACCACTGTCCACCTGTGTCCCTAAGTCTCTTATCACACTTTCTGTGTTTAGTGTACTGCCACCTATATGGTAATTCATGGATACATGTTTTTCCCAAAGGGGATAACAATACATTTCTTGGCATTGAGCTTGAGCCCATGGCTCTGGCACCAAGCATCTGTTTCTGTAAGGCCCTTTTGTAGAGTATCCACATCATTTGGGGATTCAATAATGGCTCCCAGTTTGCAGTCATCTGCAAACTTTGTTAGCCAGAGTCCCTTAGTGTTGACCTGTACTTCAGAGAAGTAGATGCCAAACAAGAGCGGCCCCAGGACTGAACCCTGAGGTACTCCACTTGTCACTTGTCTGGAGCTGGATTTGGAGTCGGCTACTTTTACAGTGTGGGTTCTATCAGTAAGCCATTTAGCAACCCATTGGGTGACATAGGGATTAATGCCCAACTTAGTAAGTTTATCTATGATTCCAGAGTGGGGGATGGTGTCAAAGGCCTTGGCAAGGTCTAGATAGGCTGTGTGGACCACCTTACCCTTGTCCATGGCTCTGGAGACTGATTCAAAGAAGTCAATCAGGTTCAGGAGACAAGATCGGCCCTTCACA
The DNA here is from genome assembly GCF_019279795.1 of Protopterus annectens. Taxonomy (NCBI): domain Eukaryota; kingdom Metazoa; phylum Chordata; order Ceratodontiformes; family Protopteridae; genus Protopterus; species Protopterus annectens. The sequence goes on from NC_056743.1 coordinate 37,505,407, forward strand.
AACCCAAACTGGGTGGGGTCCAGTGTTTGAAGGTTGCCAATGTCTTTGTTTATAAGTTCCATGATAATACACTCCATGGCCTTGCAGATAAGGCTTGTCAGACTGATGGGATGGTAGTTTCTGGGATCCAAGGTGGATCCCCCCTTGTGGATTGGGATAACTGTAGCTCTGCGCCACTCAGTAGGCACGAAACCTGAGGTGAGGCTATGATTAAACATGACACTTAGATGAGGTGCCAGTTCATATTGTAGTTCATGTAGTACACAGCCCGGGATGTCATCTGGTCCCATGGATGCTGTATTCTTGGCTTTAGAGAGTGTGTTTTGTACCTGTGTGGCCGTTATTACTGGAATTTGGCAATCTTCCGGTATTGAGATGGGCCATTTAGGGGGTGAGAGGGGGTGAAGTTGGCACTGAATCGATCTGCCAGGATATTGGCAATATCCTTTGGATCAGTATATTTAATGCCATTCTGTTTTAGCTCACTGCAGATCTGAGCATTGCCATTTAGATTCTTGACATAGTTATAAAATGCTTTGTGGTTGTCTTTGGAATCTTTGGCAATTTTATTTTCGTAACTAGCTTTGGAGGATTTTATGAGGCATCTCAGTTTCTTACTGAGGCCAGTAAGGGAGTTTTTTGCATCCTGGGATTTTCCTCTTTTCTGCAAAAGTTTCTTCCTTTTGTTGTAAAGTTTGTTTATGGCAGGGGACCACCAGATTGGCTTCCTTTTTTTGGATGAGAGCATTTTGGTTCTATTTGGGATGGCACGATTCATGCATGAGTGGATGTGCTTGTACAGTGCCTTAGTGTAGGATTCAGCAGTTGAACTTTCAGTTCCCGTCTGCATGGGTGTTATGAAGTTTGTCACTCCATCATCCAAAGAAAATTCCATTTCCTCACTATTTCCTGTGGTGGGGGGAGTCTTTTTCAGAGCAGGGGAAGATGCTATTTATCCTTCATCTAGTTGTATTTATTTTTTATAAAGGTTTAGATTTCTGGTTCAGGTGCTGGCAACACAATTTAATTTGTCAAGAATAACTGGATTCCTAAGGGCACATTAAGATAGGCGCAGGTATTCCCTCAGGAACCTGTACAGCAATGACTATAGGCACAAGGACTCTAGTCTTCCTGGTAGCCAAGGTTATTGAGATCACAAGTCCTATTTGTTAGGAAACTCTGTGCTTTTTCTTTGAAGTTTTTAATATATCTAACCAGATGTATGCATCATAGTCAATAATAGGTCTTACTTAGGCACAATACAGGCTGACAATGACTTCCCTGGTTCTAGAAGAGATGCTTTTGGCAATTAGTTGCAAACTCTAGAAGGATTTTCCAACTATGGTTGCCACATGATGGCCGAAGGATAGGAACCTATTAATCCATGTGACCAGATCTCAGATCACTGATTTTTAAGATGAAATTGTACTTTCAAATCAGTAGGATGCTGAGTGTTTCTGATTTCCAGTGGGGATGATGTTACATTTCTTGGTACATAGTTTGAGCCCTTTTCAATGCACCAGGAATTTACTTTCATTTGTTCATTTTGGTGGGTGTGTACATATAAAGGGGATTTTAAAAACACACCCAAATTGTAGTCATCAGCAAACTTTGTTAACTAGAGATCTCTGTTATCCTTCTGTAGGTCCAAAAAATAAATGCAGCACAGCTCTTGGGTGATACCACTAGACCCCCCCTACCCCATCTGAGAAGGTGTCACCTAGTCAAAAAAACATCTGTTTTGTCCTTAAGCCAGCTGGCTATCCATCTTACTATGTATTGATCTTATGTCTAAGGCCATCAGCTTGTAAACAGTTCCATCATGTGCTATCAAATGTTTTGGCCAGAACAATGTAGGAAGCATGGCCAGTGTAACCACAGTCAACCACCTGAATCACCTTCTCAAACAAGCTGAGAAGATTCAGCAGGCAGGACCTGCACTTTGCAAAAGCAAAGCTGAACTGCAGAGGGTCTTGTTGAGTCAGGTTATTGAATTCATGATTTATGTGGTTGGTAATGATGCTCTCCGTAAACCTCATAAGGCTGATGAGTCTATAGTTCCCAGACTGCATAGTGGGGCTACCCTCATAGGTTCATAGGCTGGTACTAGGCTATCGGCCCTAGGGCCTATACAAGCCTAGCCATAACAATTCCCTGGCTATTTCTTCCCACAATATCTACTTCCCTGGAGCCCTGTCTAGCAGGGCGACTGACATGATTCCCAGGGTGAATTTCCTTTCTCCCATCCAATCGTCAAGGTTCCTTTTGAAGAGTGCCAAAGAGACATGTATGGGCAGTCTATTCCAGAGTCTGGGGAGTCTCTGGGTTAGGAACCTATCCCTCCAGCATGTTTTGTTCATTGTGATAACAAGGTTTAGATCCCTGGAGCATGTGGCTCTCAGGGATTGGGATTTCTTTAAGTGTAGCATGTCCAACAGCTCTGGGTTTGACATGGCCTTGTATGTTAAACAGAGATCACCTCTGAGTAGATGATATGTGACAGAATATAGCTGGAGTTTTTTTAGATGGTCAGCATAGGGCATCTGCTTTAGGCCTGTGATTCTTTTAGTGAGGTATTTCTGCGGCCTTTCCAGTTGTTGCAGATGTCTTGAGAGGTACATACCAAATGAGGCATTGTATTCTATAATGGGTCTAATGAGGTATGAGTACAGGGGGACAATAACCTCCTTGTTTCTGGATGAAAAGCTCTTAGTGATGAGGTGTGCCACATAGAAGAATTTCCAGACTGGTGTGGTGATGTGGTTATCGAAGGTGAGACCACTGTCCATCTGTGTCCCTAAGTCTCTTATCACACTTTCAGTGTTTAATGTACTGCCACCTATGTGGTAATTCATAGGTACATGTTTTTTCCCAAAGGAGATAACTACACAATTCTTGGCATTGAGCTTGAGCCCATGGCTCTGGCACCAAGCATCTGTTTCTGTAAGGCCCTTTTGTAGAATATCCACATCATTTGGGGATTCAATAATGGCTCCCAGTTTGCAGTCATCTGTGAATTGTGTTAGCCAGAGTTCCTTAGTGTTGGCCTGGACTTCAGAGAAGTAGATGCCAAACAAGAGCGGTCCCAGGACTGAACCCTGAGGTACTCCACTTGTCACTTGTCTGGAGCTGGATTTGGAGAGGGCTACTTTTACAGTGTGGGTTCTGTCTGTAAGCCAGCTGGCAACCCATCGAGTGACATAGGGATTAATACCCAGCTTAGTAAGTTTATCTATGATTCCAGAGTGGGAGATGGTGTCGAAGGCCTTGGCGAGGTCCAGATAGGCTGTGTGGACTGCCTTACCCTCGTCCACAGCTCTGGAGACTGATTCGAAGAAGTCAATCAGATTCAGGAGACAAGATTGGCCCTACCCAAACCCAAACTGGGTGGGGTCTAGGGTTTGAAGGTTGGCAATGTCTTTGTTTATAAGTTCCATGATAATACATTCCATGGGCTTGCAGATCAGGCTCATCAGACTGATGGGGCGGTAGTTCCCGGGATCCAAGGTGGATCCCCCCCTTGTGGAGTGGGATAATTGTAGCTGTGTTCCACTCAGTGGGCACAAAGCTTGAGGTGAGGCCAGGATTAAACATGACACTTAGGTGAGGTGCCAGTTCATTTTGTAGTTTATGTAGTACACAGCCCAGGACGTCATCTGGTCCCATGGATACTGTATTCTTAGCTTTGGAGAGTGTGTTTTTTATCTGTGTGGCATTATTACTGGAATTTGCCAATCTTTCAGTATTGAAATGGGCCCTTTAGGGGGTGAGAGGGGGGTGAAGTTGGCACTGAATTGATCTGCCAGGCTATTGGCAATATCCTTGGGATCAGTATATTTAATGCCATTTTGTTGTAGCTCAGAGCAGATCTGAGCATTGCCATTTAGATTCTTGACATAGCTATAGAATGCCTTGTGGCTGTCTTTGGAATCTTTGGCAATTTTATTTTTGTGACTAGCTTTGGAGTGTTTTATGAGAAATCTCAGCTTCTTACTGAGGGTGGGATTTTCCTCTTTTCTGCAACCGTTTCTTCCTTTTGTTGTAAAGTTTGTTTATGGCAGGGGACCACCAGATTGGCTTCCTTTTTTTTTTGAGGAGAGCGTCTTGGTTCAATTTGGGATGGCACAATTCATGCACGAGTGGATGCGCTCATACAGTGCCTTAGTGTAGGATTCAGCAGTCGAATTTTCAGTTCCTGTCTGCATGGGTGTCATGAAGTTTGTCACTTCTGACTTGAGTAGCATGAAGTTGGCTTTGGAGAATTTTTTTTTTTACTGAGGTTTCCTTACTGGGGGGTGGGAGAGGGATGTGGATGTCAAGGGTGATTAGCTTATCGTCAGACCTGACCAATGAGATGGTGACCATAGGTGTGGAGGATTGATTTCCCATGTTGGTAATGACCAGGTCTAGGATATTGGAGCCCCTGGTGGGACTATGGATTAGTTGATCCAGGGCATTGGAATTTATTAATTCCAAGAACCATTGGGCAAGGGTGTTGATACACTAGTAGTTTTCCCAGTTAATGGCAGGGTAGTTTAAATCACCCAGTATTAGGGTGTTGGGTTGTATTTTAATATTTTCCAGTATGTTTAAAAAGGTGTAATAAGAATCTTGGGGCATGGTGGGGGATCTGTAGCAAGCTACAGTTTAGATTGCAGTCTTGCCTAGTGTTAGTTGCACCTGGAGAATTTTGCATTGTGTTGGGCAACTAGGCTGGTGGTGTGAATATCCTTGGTGAATATGGACACACCTCCACCTTTAGTGTTTAGGTCCTGGTTTGGTGGCCAAAAAGTGTATTAAGAGTTGTAACCTGGTATTGCAGGGGTCCTCTCTGGAGCCTTGAACCAGGTCTCAGTTACTGCACAGATATCGATGTTCTCCATTTTTAGTAGTGCCTCGAGAGAGTGCATTTTGAGGTGTAGACTTCATGGAGAGGCATCACCACAGCAGTGCATCATGATTCAGGGACATGACTTGTAGCAAGGCTTAGGCTACACACTTTGAGGAGGGGATAAGTGAGTGTATGTCTGTCACTGTTTATTAGATAATCCTGCATGTTGTCTGGGCACATGGAGGAAGTTGTCTTGGGCTTAGTGGCAGGGGTGTGTGGGGAAGGGGAGTGACACAGGGATGGTTTCAGAGGGGATTGTTATTCTAGGGAAGAAATTTGCTCCAACATGCTTGGCAGTATATTTGCAAATATTTGCAATGTCTTTTGGGTTTGAATAGGGGGGCTTTATTATGGAGAAATAGAATTGATGGTTATTTCTTCATTTTCTTATTAACTGAAGAAGTACTTGTATTCATTGTTTGCTTCAGTTGCTAGTCTTAATTCATGTGATGCTTTACTGGTCTTTATAGTTGCTTTCTGTTTGTTATGCATTTTATTTATATTTGCAGAGCACCAGTACAGATTGTTTTGGAATTTAACACCACATTTGGTTTCAGAAGGGACTGCTCGGTCAATGCATTTCTCTGAGTAGGTATACAAATCATTTGTGTAACTGGTTACATAACTGAGGGTCAACTCTGGAGTTGACATGGGTAAAATTAGAGGTTTCATCATACAATTGTATCAGTCTGACCTTTACAGACGGTGGTGTTTGTAAACAAGGTAGTGGAAGTTTTAAAGGTAAAAGTAACCAGATTATAGTTCATAGGGTCATAGATTAGTACTAAGCTAACTGCCCTTGCGAGCCATTTTAAGCCTGGCCAATTATCCTTTGTTAGATATTACTAATGAGAGCCCAGCAATAGGAGGAGAGCAGACAGAAGCCATTGCTTATAAGGATATCCTCTGTGAATGCGAGGAGTTTACTGTGGCAATCTGGGCCCATGGAGGGGGCTGATAATAAACTGAGACTCTGAAATTACCTTTCATTAAGGTTTGCTGTGGTTCAATAAGCTGACTGAGGATGGAGGCAGGCACAGAAGGGGTGCTCTGTAATGATTTATGCAATGTCTTAATAAAGTAAAAATGCATGGATGCATTCCAAATGCAGAAGTGACTCAGGGTCAAGCAGCATATTGTTAAGACTCCTAGCATTAAGTAGAGCTACCTTGATATCATTCAGTTTGGGACTGGATGTATTTATAAGAATTGGATGTTCATTAGATCAGCTGTGCCTAAAAAAAGGCATAACGGGGGCTCTAAAAGTTTTGGCCTGTATTCAGAATTCTTTGAACAAAATATGTAGACCATCTTTTTGTAAAGCAAGTGTAACTGTCAATCATCTCATCCCAGGGTGATACACACTAGATCCCCTAGAATAATCCCAGTAGCTTAGCCAGTTGTTGACCTCAATTATCTTTTCCTTATATCTTGGCTTCATTCTAGGTGAAGGGAGGATTCTACTCATAATTAGGGCCTTACCCTTAGTTGGAGGTAGTGTGGTGAGCTCCAGTATATCCTTCTGCATAGTCTTACGGAGTTTGAATGAAAGGTTATTTACACCCACATGGACTACAGTCATGCCGAAGTCACAATTACTGGAGGAGAGGGTGCTGAGTGTCCTAGCTATGTCCACTATCTTAGGCCCTGGGAGACAGATAACTGTCAGCATATCCTTGTCCAGATGTGGAATCTGTATTCCTAACAAATGAGTCACCAATAACTGCAATTTTCAAATGATCTAAATTACTCCTACCAGTCTTAGGAGTGGTTTGCTGCTGGTGACATGCTGACATTGGTGTTGATGTGGCAGTATGTGAATTAAGTACAATAAAATGTTTGCACTGATGCCTAGTCTTAAGAGTTCTAGGAGGCTTGGGTAGACATTTTGTGGTGGCATCAGCAACTTAAATTTTCTATTATTAGCATAGTAAAGCTGCATTTGCACAGGTGGGACTGTGAAAATATGATGCTGACTGCAAGTAGTGGACCGTGAGAAGGATGCTTCCAGCTTGGCTATGTATTTACACCTCTCAGAGATGGTGTGTACAGTGATAGGTAGTTCATTAGCAGTGAGCATGAGACAGTTATTGTATTGCTTTATGATACCAAGTGCTAGAATGCTGGCAGTGAAAGGGGGTTGAGTTTGTTGTCACTCCATGATGCCCAGTGCTGATGTATGGAATGGATCTGGTTAAGAGTAAAAGGCACCGTGGAGGTTTTTATAAACTAAGACTATTTGGGGTGATAATGGAGGTGTTTGTGCAATAAGACCATTTTTGGGTTAGTAATGTTAAAGTGATGCAGACACCTAGATAGTAATGTTTAAAAGCTGGTAAACCAGACTGTTTTACTGACAATCACATCATTTTCCACAGCCATTTGTGGCTACATGCAGCTCAGCACAGTTTTCTTTGGCTGAGAGCAGACTCAGGCCTGGCACTTACTTGATGAAAGAAATGTAAAAGTAATACCGACTTTGGGGAAATGAGTTGTTCATGTTACCCAATAATCAGCTACTTCTGTAGTGACCCAGCACAGCTGAGCACAATATAAAACAAGCAAGAACAAAAGAGAACCAATGAAAATCATTATAAATTCAAAGCAAAAGTACTCAGATACCTAGGTACAGCAGAAATCATTACACTGCCACTAGAATAACTACTGGTATATCCAAGATGGCCACCAGACTAAGCCACACAAGGCTGCTACCGAACAATTATTAACAGAGAAAAAAAGTGTAACTCAGATTTAAAAATGCAGTTAAAAATGAGCAGAATATCAAAATAGTTTAAAGTGCAGTAATAAAATGCAGATAAATAAATACATAAATAACAGAACTTTCCTGAGTTTTTCTGAAGTCCAGAAATACTTTTAAGCTTTTCGGTCAGTGCACACAGCTTCACTTCTCTGCAGAATTACTGGAAAGACAGAAAGGAAGCTTAGCTGAGTACAGTATAAAACAAGCAAGAACATAAGTGAACCAATGAAAAACAGCTATAAATTCAAGCCAATATTGAGGTGATGGAATGTTATACTACCTTACGTCTTTCTTCTTCCTTCACTGGCAAAAAATCAGTGGTAGGCCCCAACACTCCATGAAGTATATGAAAAATTGGCCACTTGATTTCTTACTATTACCACCATTAGGCAACCTTCCAAGCCCTGAGGACCCAGATGAACCAGGGCCACTAGAAAGGGAGTCATACATTTTCTCTCTTTTGCTCCAACAGCTGAAGGAATGCTCACTTAGAGCTTTATAGCTACACTGACTAAAATTTACTTTTATCTGATCATAGCATTCCGTTGTATCACTGTGATGTTTATATTTTGCAAAATACTGAAGCACTATTATACTGTGAACCTGTTCTTTGATGGTACATCTTTGGAGTAAATATACAAAATGTGCTATTGCAAACGAATAAATGCATAACAATGTCACAGAAATAGCAGTCCTAACAGTAGTGGAAAGGCTGAAATAAAATCTCCCTGGAATGAAACCTTGGCATCTTTAGTATTATGATTTGGAGTAATTTAAATCACATCACTTTCTCCAAACCCATCTAAATGGTTGTTTGTAGCCACCCGATACTTAATAAGACTTAGCAGTACTTAGAGCAACTGCAATTAACATGGTTTACCCAGTACACTGATTTCTCTACCCTTAATTTTGTTATCCACTTGGGATGTTTTATCTCAGTGGGAGTTTTAGATGCTATCTTGGTAGGAGATGTGATTAAAAACTACATACATGAGAACTGTTCCTATGGTGTATTCAGTAAAAATAAATACTATGTTTCTTTATGCAAATGTTAAATTTTCAGTGGGACAAATTCAGTAAAGAGTATTGATGTATTAGAAGTATTAACCTAAGTAGTCACATTACAATATAACAGTGAAATGCTACTGTTATGAATAACAGTGAAGCATCTCGGGGAAGTTTCTCAGCTAGTAAGTTATGTTCAGAAAAACATCATTCTTTAATTGAAGCTAAACATGAAAATCTTTCAGTTAATTTATGGCAGCACAGGACATTAATAGGTGTAACATTATCAGGATGTCATTGCTAACATAATTTATATTTCCTTCATCTGTAAAACATTTAATTAATGAGAAAAAATGCCTCAAACTTATTATACAAGAAATAATTTCTGTGGATTATTCATAGTGATATTTTGGGCTAGGAGAGGAAGATTTTTCACCTTTTATAAAATTACAAATTAGCACCAACAGACTTTGTAAATTCTATGAAAATCAAGGATGTCTCAAAGGTGCAGTCCAGTTCAGCCTGCTTACTACTGGGAAGTAAAAGCTTTGGTGACCAATATAAATAAAAGTACTTCACTGAAAAGGTTGCTGTTAAGAGAAATGATGGGTCAGAATGATGCCCTATAAAAGTACTCCAGTGATACTCATTTGGATGTTAGTAAAAAATATGCATACTTTATACATTGTAGTTTTCTTTTGTTTCTAGATGGGGGAATAGCAACAATTGAAACAATTGAGAGACCATATTATAGTTGACAGCTGATCATATTCTGTACAATGTTTTCTCTAAAAAGGAAGAAAAAATTTAGAGAAATGTTTTTCAAGCCCATAGCTACTTCCTGGTTTTCGTTTATACTAGCTTAAAATGTATATTAGAAGATATGAGGGATACATTATACATAAACATATGTTAAAGGTGACAGAATTATCTAACCTCTGTATGTGTGGTTTCTAGTGTGAGAAGAGTCCAAAACATAATGGTCTTTGACTCACCAAGGCATGCAGACAACTTAAATGGTTCATATTGTTTTGTGTGCCTCCTATGTGCGACCAAGTAATCAACGTTCATGGTAATGTCCTTCTCTAGAAGGTACCTTAGGAGAGTTTTTATATAAAGAGAGAAAAAAAGAGTACTCTCATGCAGATCCCTGTATGGTGCCTGAAGGATAATTTCATAATAGATCCCTCTGGGGAGCCTGCAGGATAACCTCATGATAGATCCCTGGTGAATGCCTGCAGAGTAATCTCATAATAGATCCTTGTGATATGCCTGCAGGTTAATCATATGATAGATCTTGGCATGGTGCCTTCCCAGATACCTTCAGAAAAATCTCATGCTAGATCCCTCCGAATACCTGCAGGATAATCTTATGATAAATACCTCTGAGTGCTTACAGGACAGTCTTATGCTGCCTGCAGAATAACCTCATTCTAGATTAATGTGGGTGTTTGCAGGATACTCTCTTCACAGATCCTTCTTGCCTGCAGAATAATCTCATTCTAGATTCCTGTGGGTGTTTGCAGGGTACTCTCTTCATAGATCCTTCTTGCCTGCAGAATAATCTCATTCTAGATTCCTGTGGGTGTTTGCAGGATACTCTCTTCATAGATCCTTCTTGCCTGAAGAATAATCTCATTCTAGATTGCTGTGGGTGTTTGCAAGGTACTCTCTTCATAGATCCTTCTTGCCTGCAGAATAATCTCATTCTAGATTCCTGTGTGTGTTTGCAGGATACTCTCTTCATGGATCCTTCTTGCCTGAAGAATAATCTCATTCCAGATTCCTGTGGGTGTTTGCAGGATACTCTCTTCATAGATCCTTCTTGCCTGCAGAATAATTTCATTCTAGATTCCTGTGGGTGTTTGCGATACATTCTAGATTCCTGTGGGTGTTTGCAGGATACTCTCTTCATAGATCCTTCTTGCCTGCAGAATAATTTCATTCTAGATTCCTGTGGGTGTTTGCAGGATACTCTCTTCATAGATCCTTCTTGCCTTAAGAATAATCTGCTAGATATTTTGGGTGTTTCCAGGATAATTTCTCCATAGATCCTTGTAGGGAGGTTGCAGAAACATCTCTGCAGAAGTTGCACTAGGTGTAGCTTGACATCAGTGTGTTTTCTGACCATAACCGATGTATACTGGAAGGTGTTCTAGCATGACAATGAACATGACCACTGGGAGGCTTGTCCTGGGAAGAGACAATTTCACTACTGATGTCGCTGTGAAAGTGCTGGTACTGTGGGAGCAGGATCTTGCTCATCCATGGCCAGGTTGGCTAATATCTGTGGACATAGCAGGTGACTGACAATGTGGATGGCCCCTCACCATGGCACTGCACATTCCAATGTGTTATTCAGTCTAACCAATGAATCACACATTCTGTTCATGTAGTCCTGTACGTCAGCATGCACAGCCTGGATCACCTTCACCACCTCTGCCAAGGCTCTGGTAGAACTAGCCTGTGCCTCTATGATGGTTGGGTGACAGCTAATGACACACCAACCTCAGGAGGATGGCGGGAACCATATCTCTGGTGAACGTCAGTGCCTGAATCCCTGTGTGAACCCTTCTATCCTCAAGGACTTTGGACACATGTGAGAGATGTATTTTAAACGTTATTGTGAATAACAGTTACAAATAAGGCCACAGTGACAGTAGGATTACATACTGGGGAATCCTGAATGACAGTTCTCTGTGGACTTTCCATTTCTGCCCTGACATCCATCACTGGGTTGTAGACCTCTGTGGAGGGTAAGAGGGTAAGAGAGGCAAGGAATTCCTTTGTCTCCATAAGTGCTGGTTCTGTAGACAGCCTACCATCAGTGTCCTCCATTCCTGTGTAACGGCCGCTGCTTTGTTAGTGGTAGCATTGATCACACTGGTTGTTCAGTGGCAGACCATACTATTATAACCCTGACCACCCACAGCACTGACAGTGGTGACAGCTTCCCATTAAACGTGGTCATGGAAGGGCCAGTCTGTAGCCTGCACTGCAAACAGCCATGTACCATGAAGATGGAGTGCGTCTCATACCACTTCATGTGCAGTCTCTTTGAACTTGGGATTGTGGGTGGAGACTCCTTTATCAGCCTGTTTCCTAGATATAGCTCTATCAGCATGACAACCCCCGGAAATAGCAGCTGTGTACATGGATATTGCAAATACTAACATCTTTTAAGTATAGTAATAGCCCATCTGTTGCATTTTTTGTGGGCCTGACAGTAACCTACCTGCGTCTAACAACCAATATCTGAATGTCAGCCAGTACCTAGTGTCCTAGTCACATCCCACACCCCCCCCAAAAAAAAAATAAAACAGCCATGTGCTCAGCCAAACAAGCATTTAACCTGCCAAGCATATACTCATTATGCCAAACATCTGTAGAAAATATAGTCACATAACATATTTTAATGATGTGTATTTGTCACCCCTCATTTTGTCACAACCGGCCTTAGGTCCCTTCATGTTATAATGGCAAAAAACATCAGGGATTTAAACTTTCAGAGAAATGGCTAATCCACCAGTACATCCCCCAGTAAGGAAACCTCCGTAAAAAACTTCTCCAAAGCCAACGTCATGCTACTCAAGTCAGAAGTGACAAACGTCATGACACCCATGCAGACAGGAACTGAAGATTTGACTGCTGAGTCCTACACTAAGGCACTGTACGAGCACATCCACTCATGCATGAATCGTGCCATCCCAAATAGAAACCAAGACACTCTCCTCCAAAAAAAGGAAGCCAATCTGGTGGCCCCCTGCCATAAACAAACTATACAACAGAAGGAAGAAACTGTTGCAGAAAAGAGGAAAATCCCAGGATGCAAAAAACTCCCTTACCAGCCTCAGTAAGAAGCTGAGATCCCTCATAAAATCCTCCAAAGCTAGTTACGAAAATAAAATGGCTAAAGATTCCAAAGACAACCACAAGGCATTCTATAGTTATGTCAAGAATCTAAATAGCAATGCTCAGATCTTTTCTGAGCTACAACAGAATGGCATTAAATATACTGATCCCAAGGATATTGCTAATATCCTGGCAGATCAATTTAGTGCCAACTTTACCCCCCTCTCACCCCCTAAAGGGCCCATCTCAATACCAAAAGATTGCCAAATTCCAGTAATCATGGCCATACAGGTAGTAACCGCACTCTCCAAAGCTAAGAATACAGCATCCATGGGACCAGATTACATCCCGGGCTGTGTACTACATGAACTACGAAATTAACTGGCACCTCACCTAAGTGTCATGTTTAATCATAGCCTCACCTCAGGCTTCGTGCCCATTGAGTGGTGCACAGCCACAGTTATCCCACTCCACAAGGGGGGAATCCATCTTGGATCCTGTGAACTACTGTCCCATCAGTCTGACGAGCCTGATCTGCAAGGACATGGAATGCATTATCATGGAACTTATAAACAAAGACATTGCCAACCTTCAAACACTGGACCCCACCCAGTTTGGGTTCATGAAGGGCCAATCTTGTCTCTTGAACCTGATTGACTTCTTCAAATCAGTCTCCAGAGCTGTGGATGAGGGTAAGGCGGTCCACACAGCCTATCAGGACCTCGCCAAGGCCTTTGACACCATCCCCCACTCTGGAATCATATGTAAACTTACTAAGCTGGGCATAAATCCCTATGTCACTCGATGGGTTGCCAACTGGCTTACTGACAGAACCCAGACTGCAAAAGTAGCCGACTCCAAATCCATCTCCAGAAAAGTGACAAGTGGAGCACCTCAGGGTTCAGTCCTGGGACCGCTCTTGTTTGGCATCTACTTCTCTGAAGTACAGGCCAACACTAAGGGACTCTGGCTAACAAAGTTCGCAGATGACTGCAAACTGGGAGCCATTATTGAATCCCCAAATGATGTGGATATTCTACAAAAGGGCCTTACAGAAACAGATGTTTGGTGTCAGAGCTATGGGCTCAAGCTTAATGCCAAGAAACGTATAGTTATCCCCTTTGGGAAAAAGCATGCACCCGTGAATTACCACATAGGTGGCAGTACACTAAACACCGAAAGTGTGATGAGAGACTTAGGGACACAGGTGGACAGTGGTCTCACCTTCGATAACCACATCACCACAACAGTCAGGAAATCCTTCTATGTGGCATACCTCATCACTATGGGCTTTTCATCCAGAAAAAATGAGGTCTTTGTCCCACTGTACTCATCCCTCATTAGACTCATTATAGAGTATGACGCCATGTTTGGTATGTACCTCACAAGACATCTGCAACAGCTGGAAAGGCCGCAGAAATACCTCACTAAAAGAATCACAGGCCTAAAGCAGATGCCCCATGCTGACCATCTAAAAAAACTCCAGCTATACTCTGTGGCATATCATCTACTCAGAGGCATTCTCTGCTTAACATACAAGGTCATGTCAAACCATGAGCTGTTGGACATACTCCACTTAAAGAAATCCCAATCCCTCAGAGCCACATGCTCCAGGGATCTAAACCTTGTCATCACAATGAACAAAACATGCTGGAGGGATAGGTTCCTGACCCTGAGACTCCCCATACTCTGGAATAGACTGCCCATACATGTCAAGCAGAGCGCCTCATTGGCCCTTTTTAAAAGGAACCTTGACGATTGGATGGGAGATAAGAAATTCACCCTGGGGATCATGTCAGTTACCCTGCTAGACAGGGGTCCAGGGAAGTGAATATTGTGGGAAGAAATATCCAGGGAATTGTTATGGCTAGGCTTGTATAGACCCTAGGGCCGATAGCCTAGTACCAACCTATGAACATGCATTACAAAACTGATAGCAATGCTAAGTCCTTACACTATACAGCATACAAAACAGCAACCTTGTACAAAGAAGTGTGTTTTAAAATAACACACACCTTATGTAAACAGCAACTTGATAAGTAACGGCACCTTTTTTTCCCAGGATTCAATCCAAAGGACTTCATCTGCAGTGCAATGATGAGCTGGGGATCCTGTCATGCTTACATCATGGAGATCCCCCCAACCAAAATGAGTATGCTAATTATGTCCCCAAAAAATATGCCCCACACAAAACTCTCTGTTTCACACATATTTGAGTAAAGTACACAGATGATTTGCTTCAATTGGTCATTATAGAATGTGTGAAATTTTGACATATTACTCACGACTTTTCCCCCCAAAATTAAAAAAATATTAGGATAACAACATAATTTAGATAAGAAGTTGAGAGATACACTCACCCCTCCTCCATCCTGATTATGGCAGAATTGCTAACCTTCTGTTCTACCATCTCTTTGCCGTTCCCCATTTCATCTCTGTCCTGTCCTCCTATTGGTCCAGAAATACATAAGAACAACAAAAGTGTACTCACAAAAGACTTATAAACTGTAATTTCTATTTATGTGCACACATGCTGTATGACTCTTGGTATGGAGCAACACTGATGGCCACTGATGGTCAGGGGAAATGATATTGCTCCTCCTATGCCAAAACCAAATAAAATTCCTGTGCATGTGCAAAGAATTTGTCATTGGTTCCATATAAGAGTTGACTATCAGTGTACATCAGTATGCAATTCTCACATAAATAAAAATAAGGTAAAGTGATTTTGTTCACTGTAACAGCTTTCATGGCTGAATGATGTGAAGAGCCCATTCAGTATCCTGGATGCTGGGTTCTAATCCACTGTGGGTGGCATGTTGTCTTACAATATTATATTCACTGTATTCCTTTCCACTGAATATCTTTTAGGAATTTCCTCTGAGAAAGTCACACAACTGGCTATGTTGTGTTACCCTGGAGTGTGTTTAATTGACACGTTCTTTGCAAACGATTATTTAGTATGCATAGTTATTTCTCTACTTAGAGAATGTCAATCATGTATCCAAATCCAGTAATGTCATTTTGATTACACTTTATTTTATCTTTATTTTGAATTTGTTTATCAGGATACAGCACTGATCCCACTGAACATATTTCAGTCTCAGCCAGGGGGGGGGGGGTAATACACAATAGATACATGACATTATATACAGAATGAATGACAATTTGCAATATATACGTATATAATATACAATGTGCATATCAGAGTTGGCTTAAGGGTATAAAGTCAATAATTACATGACAATTTATATACACAGTGCTTCCACATTTCCTTGGTACGTGTGTTTCATGATCCTTGTGTAGTCTGACTCTCACAGTGGCTATCCTAGCTAGTGCAATAACATGGATTATATTTCCATGACAGTCATAGTTACAGAGCCATTGGGGTCTTTATTTGAACTTAACACACCCTCATCATGCACATTTATTTATTCATATTTTCAGCCTTTAAGATGGTGCAAAATTAAATAAGCATAATACACACATACCCACAAGGACTTTGGAAAATAAAAAAAAGACCTGTTCTGTAATCATGCAGTGCATGGCAGTGGGCAGAGAGCAATGTAGATGTCTGCGTGTAACCAGAGAAATTGGCAGTTCCTTAGTCAGTGCAAAGATTTTGCTATCGGCCTCACCACCATGCTAGGCACAGATGGTCATCAGCAGTCAATGTACAGTACTGTTAACTGAAAGCATTCACTCAAACTTATGAATGATTACTGTTGTGATAATGTACTGGGTGTGGTCTTGTACAGCAATGTTTTCTGTATGCTGTTGTAAACTCTGCAAATGTTCCACAATTCACTGATATGCTATCTAGAACTCCCTCCTTACAGTGTGAAGCTTCATTAGATCTAATTACTAATACTCTACAGTGGAAAATGACAATAATGAACTCAAGTTCAAATTCCCTTGAAGATGTTTTTTCTTAATCTTAGTCTGTAATGTCTCATTACAGACGGACAGATAGACAAACTTAGTTACAACCTGGAATAATGCACTTCTATGAAGATTATAACTGTGAATTATTTACCTTTGCGTGGCACACACCTTCCTTCTACTCGCTCTTTATTGTCATCACCTTTGTAATTCCCTTTTTGAACATTCCCTTAAACTGCGAGTTGTCAAACAAATGCTGTACAAGTTCTTCTGTGGCCTCACATGATACTGCAGTGATCTGGAGCATACCACTTCAACAAGCAGGGGGTTTATTTCAGGGAGCTGTACCTTGTACTACTCTTAGAAAAATAGTTATCTTGCCTCACATGACATTTCATCTTAACTAGCACATTTATTACATCATAAACATGCCCAAAGAGAGTTATAAAATAAAAATCTTTCCGCAGCCAAATGTGTAACAGTTGGCAGAGAGCAGCTTTGCTATCTATACAATATGACAAAAATGAATGACAGTGCTTGTCCTATGGCAGATAATTCTTTGGGCCATGCTATTGTTTTGGTGACAGTTGTGCAAGTGAGCTGCCCTTCATGGCATGACATAAAGCAATAATGTTATAAGCATCATTTGACATTATTAGTTTAACTGTAACGTCTTCCATAGCTCATTGTACTCCTGATGTGATATTTACCTTGTGGAGGGTTTTGATCTCCTGATTATGGGAGTCTGTTTAGCATTTCAGTCTTCCACATTACTGGAACACTCCCTTCATATGTGTGCTTTCTTACAGCTGTATTGTAAGTTCTTCTGTGGCATTGGTAACTAGAACACAGATGAATGGAATAGGAGTTAGACAGGCAGAGTTTCAAATCCAATGAGGTGTACTTTGTATCAGTGTGAAAAGCAATACATGTCGTACAATAATGGCTGAGTAAACAAAAATGAAGTAAGACATACTACTTGGATGTTACAGTTTGGCAGGGATTTATAAATTGTTTAGAGAGTTTTGATCCCTTGGGTGCTGTTCTCTGTTTAACTGGGCTCATTTTCAGTCTCAGACACTGCTCATAACATCCCTTCAAATCTATGCTTTCTGTTAAGTACTGTACAATATCTTCTTTGGTGTCAGAAGCTAGTACCCAGGTCAAGAGAATATGAGTTAGGCATACAGGGGTTCAAATCCATTAAGGTCTAAGTTGCAGCAGTCTGACGAACAATCCATAGGAGGAAAACTTTGAGAATTGTCCCTGAAGTTATGACTGCAGCAGGGACCTACACTAACAACACAGTACAGTACTGTCATCAACTTAACATACGTGTAGATGCTCAAGGGCAGTTAATACTGCACTGCAGTTTTCTACCCACCTTCCCTTCATTGCACTCAATGTATATGGGTATGGGGTGGGGATCCAGTTTAGTCCTGTCCTTTCTTTCCTTCCTTGCATTGGTTTTCCTTGTCTTTACTTTATTTCTATGTAAGTCAGATAAGCTCCTGTCTTTTGGCGATTACTGAGTCTGACAGGCTTACCTCAGTAGTGCATGTTGTACTTTTGGCATTTCATCCTTGCCCAGGCAGTAATCCTAGCCTTTCTTAGTTTGGGTCAAACTTGGCAAGAAAAAACAGAAGATGGACACCCATACATCTACCATAACATGGAGATGTCCAGAAGGTAGGATACATAAGGTCAGCATAAGGGGAAAAGGAATGAGCTGTGAAAGATGGGATGAAGGATTACACCAGGGGCAGAGACCCCTAAAGTTATGACTTCAGCAGTGACTGCACTTGGATATCTACAATTATGGTAAATTGATGACACAACTGTATTTTCTTATGTCATATGCTTGGAGAATGTTGCATCAGAAAAACTTGAACAGTGTGTCTTTTCAAAGTTCCTTATTTGTCAAAAAAGTGGGTGGTATGAGCAAAAAACATGGCCATACCTGGGCCATTCATTAGGCCTCATACAGGTTGTGATGTCCCCTCTCTGGGGCAGTAATCAAGGAGCCTTAATACTCACCACTGACACTAGAGAGGGACATTCACTTTGAACAAAAATACATACACACAGTATTCTCAGATGCAGCTCCCTGCATCAAGCACAATTCCTTTTTAAACAACTTTATTGAATTACCACCTGTGACATAGGCAAATTTCATTTATACAAGAGCAATCAAATTGTATTAAATTAACATTTATAAGCATTATACTTCACATATATTGCTATATATCATAAGCAACATTACATAAATTATTAAATTCCTGCCCCTTTTTTTAAACAAGAAACAGCTTTATTAAACCATCACTTATGACATATGTAATCATACATTTATATAAATAAAAACAAACCACATCAACACAATCCTAGTTGCAAGCATTTTTCATCACAAACCATTATGACGCACTCCCAGTTGCAAACATTATACATCACTTATAATCTACCCAATCATTTTCAGTCAACCATGACATAGTTCATTTAAGTCCTGCCTTCTTTTTGATAGAGATTAAATATTCCTTCTCCAAAGCAATTAAACGTATGCTGCAAAGCAAAAGAAATATGCTTGTTTCTAATACAAGGTTTTGCTTTGTAAAGCAAGGGTTAACTTGACAAGATTTTGGAATAAATGTCTCTGTGCAACTGCAAGGCTGACAACTTGCTTAAGCAAGCATGAAAGCAGTTAATAGATAAGTAATAACAGCTATGTGTCTGACACCTGCGAAAATAAAACATGGTCAGTTTAACTGTAAATATGTTTGTGGGCTAGACGTGGCATCTTGTTATAATAATATTTGGAACATGCAAAGAAGGAAGGTGATCAACATGGACTTTCTGTGAGCTTTCAGATGCAGAAATAAATGAAATAAAATACAGACACTTCAAGTTACGCAAAGATGACGTGGAGGAACTTTTTGTAAAGTCTTCAGATGCAGCAAGGAACAAAATAAGCAAAGAAAGACATGGAACAGAAATCAATCATGCAAACCACAAGGACATTGGAAAACAACATCTGTTGCTTTGAAAAGATATATAAACTGGACATTGTTTTCTCTTCTTGAGAGACATCTTAATCAAGGATGCAATTGAGACAGTTCATGAAAAGCAAAAGACTGCACGTTATAATAGAATTGAAATTATCTCAGTCAGTGTAACTTTTTGGACAGATTAAACTATAACGGAAACAACAGTACAGTGTGAGTCTGGTGATTCTGATATTTTTCCACAATAATTTAACACTTTTAAACCTCATTCCTACCCTATATGTATTGTTCCCACAATTCCCATTTTCCTATGTAGTTTGCTCCTACCTTTTTCTAAAGATCTCAATTCTAGTTGGTTATCTCTGTTACTATATTCACTACCTCTAATATAATTGGTTTAGATTTTGATAGTTGGTTTAGAGTTTGATTTCCATTTTCTAGTAATTGCTTTTTTGTCAGCCATCATAATTAGACACAGCAAGACCTTAACATATCTAGGGAATTCCAATTCTGTATCATAACTCAGAAAAATCATCTCCCTCATCACACCTATCTGCCCACCCAGCATCTTTGACAGTGCATCCCGCAAGAAATCCTTAAAATACGCCAACCCACTGCACTTTCAGGAAATATGTTCCCAAGTACTGTTTTCTTCCTCATCACACCTCCAACATTTGTTGTCTACCTAAGGAAAAATTCTCTGGAGTCTACTTGGGGAATAAAAATATCTATGTAATCATTTCCAAGCAAAAATACTAAAGAGCAAACAGGGAACACACACAGTCCGGGGTCTGGATTTCTCTCTCTCTCCAGGGCCCGAATGAGACTCCCCACTGCACAGCTGTAGAGTTGAGTTCTCAGCAGAGTGTTCAAGCCAAGTCCTCCAACACCCTCTCTGAGAAACTAGTGCTTTGTGTCCCTGCTCCAAGAAACTAACACACACACTCTTTGAGATCTGATCTTCACACACACACACACACACACACACACACACACACACACACACACACACACACACACACACACACACACACACACATACACACACCTGGCTGGCACAGATTTACTAGCTATGCCACTTCTGCCCAGACTATAAGGTAGTTACTGACACCTGAAACTCCAAAGTCAGCTACTCTAATGCTCTTACAAGGGTCTCAATACCAAGGGCTGCCAGGAGTCCCTGACGAAACTTGGTTCCACAAGAAAGTTTAATCCACTTGAAATTAACGCCCAACACTACACATACGTTTTTGTCCTTCAACAGACTTTTTCAGACAAAGATGTGAAAATAAAGCCAATAAGACTTAAATACATTTGAAATAATTAATCAGCCAATAAAAAACATTTGAGTAAATACATTAAGCCACATTAACCCTTGCTAGCCTGTGCCTGAAAGTACATACAAGTATATGTATATAACGTCAGTAATACATATAACTAATAAATAGATAAATATATAAATACATAAATAAATGCCTAAATACTAAGATGACAGTGCAGGTTAACATAAATAAATGCCTAAATACTAAGATGACAGTGCAGGTTAACAACTTTCTATATAAAATATTTTAAATTTTTAAAAAAACCCTATATATTGTAAAAACTTGTCATTAAAACTGTTCAACAATGTTCAACATATACTACCATCTAGTGGCCAATATTACATATGAAAAACCCTACTTATAAAACACATTCAAGTATAGTGAATAAAAAGTTTTTATATGTTATAATTTTGCTGCCCTTAGTTTTAACAAAGGGGCAATAGATACATACTCATTAAGACCAGGACATCTTGCTGAATCTAAAGTGACCTGCCAATAAACCTCCCTATATTCCAGTTTGGCTTCCCATAAACCCCCTTGAATATCTTTTGGAACTATTTCTATCACAAAAAAAATATACATCTAGCCTTGGCACATTCCAAAGTATGTTTGAACAGAGCATTTTTTTCATTTCTAGTCCGGATATGGTAATCATGCTCATATATCCATCTTTTTAATTTCCGCTCTGTTTTCTCCACATAGAATGGCTGGCACTGGACACAGGTGGCCAAATATACAATTCCACTAGTATTACAGTTACTAAAACTGGAGCTACGTAGGACCTTATCACTGTCCCGAACCTCCACACTATCCACATTAGAAATGAAACTGCACTGACCACATGCCCCACATTTAAAAGTGTCATATTTTTTATCTCACCCACTATTAGTTGCTGTATACTGCCTTTCAAGTAGTTCTTTAAGATTTTTGCCTTTTCTGTAAATACTCTTGCCATGTTTTTCTTGCAGGCCCCTAAGGTCAGCTAAGGATCTAAACTTTTCCCATTCCCTAAGGAAAATGTTCTGAAATATCTTAGAGTCCACATTATACTCAGTGGCAACTGCCATCTGATAATCATTACTATTTGCATTTATCAACTGGTCAATGGTGTTCTCCCTTTTTACCCATAATAGGATAATATCTACTGTCCCTAAAATTCAACATGTAGTTTTTGACATCCACCAACATCTCCTTAGGGCATCCCCTATCAAGGAAAAGTCCTTCCAAATATTCACATTCCTTTAAAAAATCTTCCTGCAAATATGTTAACCTACTAGCCCTAATGAGTTGGCCCTTGAAAACATTTTTCTTTTGTAGATAGGGGTGTACACTCTGAAAATGTAGGTATGAGTTTGAAAAAGTTTTTTTGCGAAACACCCTAGATTTAATACCACCTTGAAATTTACAAATACATCCAAAAAATCTATTCCATTGTATTGTATATTGTGACTAAATTTCAGAAATGAGGTGGGATTATTAATGTACTCAATAAACTCCCCCAGCCTTTCTTCAGTGTCCTTCCAAAAGATACAAATATCATCCAGAAATCTCTTGTATAAGACCCAACAATCATTATATTGAGAATTAAAAATAAAAGAGTTTTCCCACCAGGCAAGTATTATATTTGCATATGTGGGGGGCACAGTTAGCCCCCATAGCTACCCCCTTCATCTGATGAAAAAATTCTCCACACAAATAAATGAAATTGTTCCTTAGAACCAATTCCATAAGAACCATAAAAACATGAAGGTCATCACTACGGATAGGTGCTTTGTCCCCCAAAGCCTTATCTAACCAATCTAGGCCTATATCATGGGGAATAACAGAAAACAAGTATTTTACATCAACTGTAACAAAAATAATGTTTTCATATGATTGTTCCAAGTCAATATTTCTAAGGAAATCCCAGGAATCTTTCAGTATGAAGTTCTCCAAACCCCAGATAGCTTTTAATCTCTTGTCAATGTATTTTGCCAAGGGGCCTGTTTTAGAACCCGCAGCAGAAACAATAGGTCATAGAGGGGGTCAGTTTGGTCCTTATGGACTTTCGGAATTCCAAATATTGTGGGCATTCTAGGCTGTGATGTTAAAACATTTATAGGTTTTGTGGTCAATAAGTCCCTCCAAAACTAAATAATTTATAGCCAAATCTATCTTCCTATAGGCTAAATGAATCTCATTTTTTGAAACCCTAGAATAGGTACTGGATTTGCCTAATATATCCATCATTTTACCTTCATAGACCATACTGTCCATAATAACTGACCCACCCCCCTTGTTGGGCTTCATACCCTAATAGTTTTGTCAAGCTGGAGTTCTTTTAAAATTTTCCTTTCACCCTTATCAAGATTATCTCTAAAGTACCTAGGGGTAGAAAGTGTCTGCCTTAGTTCTCGTTCAACAACATTCTCAAAGTTTTTTACTTGAGGGTATAAAGGGAGGTTAAATTCACTTTTACATTTCAAGGTTCCTGATGTGTCATCGTTCTGTTTATTCTGAAATAAAATAAAAAGATTTAACTTTCTAGTAAAAAATTAAAATCTAATAATACCTTAGTAAGGTCATTCCTATAATGAGGAATAAATTTAAACCCTCTGGACAATAGTTTAAAATGATCCTTAACCAAATCTATATTACTATAATTAAATATATTATAATTTAAATAAGTGAAAGTATGGACTGTACATTTTATTTCATTATCAGCCCTATTCATTGTCGTCTCCCCCTCCCCTTCCACCCCCCCCCAGTGCAACCCATGATACGGTTGCTGGTAATAATTGGGGGTCCTCTGATTCATTCATCGCTCGGAACATTGGAGAGGGGGATACTCTAAAGGGTCTAACTCATCATTTTCTGAATTAGTAAAATTACTTTCAACATTCCCTACTACCTCGTTAAAATCCTGCCTATTGTCCCTATCTCTATAGTTCATTGTTTTGGGTTTGGGATAACTTCTATTTTCTTTATACTCTAAAATGCCCCTGTCAAGCTTTTTCATCTTTCTATTAACATTTAAAAAGCATTTCTCATCAACGTTGTCCAAAATTTCAAAATATTTTTGCTTTTCCATTTCAACTGAATATAACTAGTCAGAAGTAATGAGAGAATTCAAATGCTCTATCTTTGCTTCTAAGTCCTTCATATGTAACTCATTTTGTTTAATAACAATTCTAACCACATCAAGACCACAATTATTAAAAAACTTCCAATAATTCCTTATACAATTCTGTTCCTACAATAATATTGTTATGAAACTTAAAAACCCTCAGGCCCTTGGGTACTATCCCACGATTGAAACATTCTTTCAAATATTCATTATCAATGCTAAGTGCTTTAAATTTCTCCATAACATCAGCTAATTTGTTTAAACTAACAAGATAGGTGTCATTAGCCATATTATTATTGTCCAACAGTCTGGGTGCGTCCTTACAAAAGGACACCCTTTCATTTAGCCGTACACTAAAAGGTTTCTGTTCTTTGGTCATATTTCTTTGTGTATTTTTAAAGGAATGAGAGTCTCCTGCTAATTGTAGTACTGCTGGGTTTACAATAGCCTTGTTACCTCCATTAGCAGCAATTCCCTGAGTCAAATTCCCGGAAAAAAGGTTGAGAACGCCTATGATGTTCCGAGAATTTTCAGGTTGATTTAATCCATTTTTGTTAGAAAAAGCAGTCCCCACAGGTCCAGGTTGCTCACCGCCATCCACGCCATATTCACAGTGCCTCCACACACTCCTAGGGCTTCCTGGTTCCCTGGTATCATCTGAGAAGCAGGGAAGTCAGCGATTGTCCAATAGGAGTCAAAAGCTCCACTAGCTGTGAAAGCTGACCAACCAGCTTCCTAGTCTCGCCGATATTATCCCTCTTCCCTCTGGGTGAGAGTGGGGGACTGTCAGCAACCTCCATATCCTTCTTATTGTAAATGACAAGAATTCTCAGCAGAAAAGAAGACACAGCCCTCTAATTACAGCCAAAAAACTCACAATACCAAAGGGCTGCCAGGAGTCACTGACAAGAAACTCGGTTCCACAAGAAAGTTTAATCCACATGAAATTAACGCCCAACACTACACATACGTTTTCGTCCTTCAACAGACTTCTTCAGACAAAGATGTGCAAATAAGCCAATAAGACTTAAATACATTTGAAATAGTTAATCAGCTAATAAAAAACATTTGAGTAAATACATTAAGCCACGTTAACCTTTACTAGCCTGTGCCTGAAAGTACATACAAGTATATGTATATAACCTCAGTAATACATATAACTAATAAATAAATAAACATATAAATAGATAAATAAATGCCTAAATACTAAGATGACAGTGCAGGTTAACAACTTTCTATATAAAACATTTTAAAAAATTAAAAAAAAAACTATATATTATCAAAACTTGTCATTAAAAGTGTTCAACAAGGTTCAACATATACTACCATCTAGTGGCCGAAATTATGCATGAAAATCCCTACTTATAAAACACCATCAAGTATGGTGAATAAAAAGTTTTTATATATTATAATTTTTCTGCCCCTAGTTTTAACAAAGGGGCAATAGATACATACTCATTAAGACCAGGACATCTTGCTGAATCTAAAGTGACCTGCCAATAAACCTCCTTATATTCTAGTTTGGCTTCCCATAAACTCCCTCAAATATCTTTTGGTACTATTTCCATCACAAAAAATATACATCTAGCCTGGGCACATTCCAAAGGATGTTTGAACAGAGCATTTTTTTTCACTTCTAGTCCGGATATTGTAATTATGCTCATATATCTGTCTTTTTAATTTCCGCTTGGTTTGCCCACATAGAATGCCTGGCACTGAACACAGGTGGCCAAATATACAATTCCACTAGTATTACAGTTACTAAAACTGGAGCTATGTGGGACCTTATCCCTGTCCCAAACCTCCACACTATCCACATTAGAAATGAAAGTGCACTGACCACATGCCCACATTTAAAAGTGCCATATTTTTTACCTCGCCCACTATTAGTTGCTGTATACTGCCTTTCAAGTAGGTCTTTAAGATTTTTGCCTTTTCTGTAAATAATCTTGCCAGGTTTTTCTTGCTGGTCCCTAAGGTCAGTAAAGGATTTAAACTTTTCTCATTCCCTAAGGAAAATGTTCTGAAATATCTTAAGAGTCCACATTATACTCAGTGGCAACTGCCATCTGGTAATCATTACTATTTGCATTTATCAACTGGTCAATGGTGTTGTCTCCCTTTTTACCCATAACAGGATAATATCTACTGTAACTGAAAAAATGCCAGCACAAAACTCAGTATATATCAGCAACAAAACTACAGCAACACTAAGGTAAAACTTAAGTGTTTTAATACATATCGAACAATTCAATAATCCAGACCGGTTTCAGCCTAACATGGCTTTCCTCAGTGGAACAAGAAAAGTACAAACAGGAAATGATGCACAAATGCACGTTTAAATAAGTTCCATAGACCAATGAGGTGCTTCCAAAGGATTTTAGGCATGCCCATAATACTGCCTGAAAGAAAAACTGAAAGAAAAAATACAAACTAGAAAATAAAAAATAACAAGTAAAAAATAGATGATCCAAATAGCAAATATAGTAATAAAACATAAGTATGATAATACATTCAATATTGGATATATCAATTGGTTTTAAATGATCATTTAAACCAGGAGAAAATAGTGCCCCTAGCTTGATAATCCAGTATTTCTCTTTTTGATTGAGAATGGAATGCCATCCCTGTTTGTTGGATCTGTCACCCAAAATTCTATCTATAATACAAAATTGAAATCTAGCAGTATGATGTTGTGTGCAGTGCTTGAACAGAGCGTTGGCTTCTCTTTTGGTTTGAATGTCACTACGATGTTCTGACATGCGTAATCTTAACGCCCGTGATGTCTGACCCACATAAAATGAACCACATGTGCAAGTCGCAAGATATACCACCCAATCACTATTACAGTTGCTAAAAAATTTCATGTTAAAAATCCTGTCAGTGTTTTTACTGGAAAATTGTTTAAATGTGAATATAAATGGACATGATGAACAATGGACGCATTGATAAGTGCCCCAAAGTTTGTCACCAGTCATCGTAAGTTGTTGATGTATAATGCCACCTGAACCCATACTCTTAAAATGTGAAAAAAATGAACTTAGTGTTCTTCCTCTACGGTAACCATATTGACAAGTGTTACCGACTAAGGAGGCAATATCCTCATTGCCAGTGAGGATGTTCCAATGTTTCATCATGGTATTTCTAATCAAATTGATGTTATTCCCATGGGTAGTAATAAACCGTAATCCTCCATCCTGTGCATCCCTATTTCTGTCACAATATTTGAGAAGGGAAGTTCTGGTGGAATTTGTTGCAAAGTGACGTGCCAACTGAATGTCAGACTCCTTGTATCCCCTGGTTCTAAATCTGTTGGTTAGATCTTGTTGTGATTCTTCAAAGTCATTTTCTGTGGAACAAATCCTGTGTATCCTGAGGAACTGAGATTTGGGTATATTCCGGATGATGTGGCTAGGGTGCATACTAGTTGCATGTAATAAAGTATTGTATTGTGAGTATTTATGAAATGTTTTGCTTCGTAAAGTACCATCTGGGTTCCTGATGACTGCTACATCCAAAAAGTTGATTTAATTTTGGTGATAAGTTGAAGTAAATTCAATACCCCATTTGTTATGGTTGAGGTATGACACAAATTCAGCCAAATATTCTTCATCGGAACACCAAACTAACCAACAATCATCAAGATAATGTCGCCAAATATCCAGCTCCTCAAGATAGATGTTATATGTTTGATCATAAATGAGCTGCTCCTCAATGTAGCCCATGAATAAGTCCGCATGTATAGGAGCAAAAGAGGCTCCCATAGTGGTACCCTTCAACTGCCAATAGCATTCACCTTGAAAATAGAAAAATTTTTATTCAAAACATGTTCCGCCATACAAATCAAAAGTGTATTGAAACCAACTGGATATAATTTGGCGCTATCAAACCAAAACTTGAGGGCCTCAAGTCCAGCCCAATGTGGTATATTGGTGTATAAAGCCTTGCCATCTAATGTACAAAGTAACCACTCAGGTTCTAATTGGTTATCATCTATAATGGATAAGAACTGGGTGGTGTCTTGTATCCTTGCTCGAATCAAATTTAGTAGTGGTTTCAAGTAAGAAGTCAAAAATTCAGACAGTGGTTCCGTCAATGACCCCATACCCTTGCTCGAATCAAATTTGTAGTGGTTTCAAGTTAGAAGTCAAAAATTCAGACAATGGTTCCGTCAATGACCCCATACCAGACACAATGGGTCTACCAGGTGGTTTGTTCAGGCACTTGTGTATCTTATGTAGTAAACAAAGAATCTGTTGTCGTGGGTCCCGTACCATTAATTGTGATTTAACTGTGTCTGATATAATGCCCTCCGAAACGGATAACTCAAGAAAATTGTCAGTTTCTCTTTTAAAGTTCGGGGTGGGGTCAATAGGCATTTTTATGTAGCGGGATGGGTTGGCTAACTGTCCATTTCCCTCCCCCAGATAA
The DNA here is from genome assembly GCF_019279795.1 of Protopterus annectens. NCBI lineage: Eukaryota > Metazoa > Chordata > Ceratodontiformes > Protopteridae > Protopterus > Protopterus annectens. The sequence continues at coordinate 37,533,653 of NC_056743.1, forward strand.
TAATCTGTATCCATGATTACTATTGCCCCACCCTTGTCAGCCTGAATAATAACAATGTTTTTGTTGTCCTTGAACTGTTGTAAAGCCTGTAGTTCAGGGGTAGAGAGATTATGTTTCAGAGGTGAAAAGTGATCTAGTTTAAAATGTATGTCCTTGAGTACGCTTGCTTAAAGATAGCCACATTCCGATTCATAGGTGGAACAAAATTGGATTTATGGAATTTGAATTCTGTGGATCTTTGAGAATCAGACCTGTGTCCAAAAAACAATTTGAGGTTGATTCTGCGACAAAAATCGTTAACATCTTTGACAATATGAAATTCATCTACAAAACCCTGGAACAAAGTTTAAACCTTTATTTAACACTTTCTTTTGATCTTCTGTCAAAACAATTTTAGAAATATTTAAAATATTGTCATCTATCGTGTCATGAATGTTTGGATAAGTGCTTCGATTGTATCTATCTATCTATAATATCTACTGTCCCTAAAACTCAACACGTAGTTTTTGACATCCACCAACATCTCCTTAGGGTATCCCCTATCAAGGAAAAGTCCTTCCAAATATTATATTTAAATAAGTGAAAGTATGGTCTGTACATTTTATTTCATTATCAGCCCTATTCATTGTCCTCTCCCCCTCCCCTTCCACCCCTCCTGGAGCAACCCATGATATGGTTGTTGGTAATAATTGGGGGTCCTCTGATACATTAATCACTCGGAGTGTCAGAGAGGGGGATACTCTAAAGGGTCTAACTCATCATTTTCTGAATTAGTAAAATTACTTTCAACATTATCTACTACCTCGTTAAAATCCTACCTATCGTCCCTATCTCTATAGTTCATTGTTTTGGGTTTAGGATAACTTCTATTTTCTTTATACTCTAAAATGCCCATGTCAAGCTTTCTCATCTTTCTACTAACATTTAAAAAACATTTCTAATCAATGTCGTCCAAAATTTCAAAATATTTTTTGCTTTTCCGTTTCAACTGAATATAACACGTCAGAGGTAATGAAAGAATTCAAATGCTCTATCTTTGCTTCTAAGTTCTTCATATGTAATTAATTTTGTTTAATAACAATTCTAACCACATCAAGACCACAATTGTTAAAAACTTCTAATAATTCCTTATACAATTCTGTTCCTACAATAATATTGTTAGGAAACTTAAAAACCCTCAGGCCCTTGGGTACTATGCCACAATTCAAACATTCTTTCAAATATTCATTATCAATGCTAAGTGCTTTAAATTTCTCCATAACATCAGCTAATTTGTTTAAAATAACAAGATAGGTGTCCAAAACATTTATTCCATTGTATTGTATATTGTGAGTAAATTTCAGAAATGAGGTGGTATTATTAATGTACTCAATAAACTCTCCCAGCCTTTCTTCAGAGTCCTTCCAAAAGATACAAATATCATCCAGAAATCTCTTGTATAAGACCCAACAATCATTATATTGAGAATTAAAAATAAAAGACCACCTCATTTCTGAAATTTACTCACAATATACAATGGAATAGATTTTTTGGATGCGAGTATTTGTCAATTTCAGGGTGGTATTAAATCTAGGGTGTTTCGCAAAAAAACTTTTTCAAACTCATACCTACACTTTCAGAGTGCACACCCCTATCTACAAAAGAAAATATTTTCAAGGGCCAACTCATTAGGGCTAGTAGGTTAACGTATTTGCAGGAAAATTTTCTAAAGTAATGTGTATATTTGGAAGGACTTTTCCTTGATAGGGGATACCCTAACGAGATGTTGGTGGATGTCAAAAAGTATGTGTTGAGTTTTAGGGACAGTAGATATTATCCTATTATGGGTAAAAAGGGAGACAACACTATTGACCAGTTGATAAATGCAAATAGTAATGATTACCAGATGGCAGTTGCCACTGAGTATAATGTGGACTCTAAGATATTTCAGAACATTTTCCTTAGGGAATGGGAAAAGTTTAGATCTTTAACTGACCTTAGGGGCCTGCAAGAAAAACCTGGCAAGATTATTTACAGAAAAGGCAAAAATCTTAAAGACCTACTTGAAAGGCAGTATACTGCAACTAATAGTGGGCGAGGTAAACAATATGGCACTGTTAAATGTGGGGTATGTGGTCAGTGCAGTTTCATTTCTAATGTGGATAGTGTGGAGGTTCGGGACAGGGATAAGGTCCTATGTAGCTCCAGTTTTAGTAGCTGTGATACTAGTGGAATTGTATATTTGGCCACCTGTGTCCAGTGCCAGGCAGTCTATGTGAGGAAAACAGAGCGGAAATTAAAGACGGATATATGAACATGATTACGATATCTGAACGAGAAATGAAAAAAAAATGCTCTGTTCAAACATACTTTGGAATGTGCCCAGGCTATTTTTTGTGATAGAAATAGTACCAAGATATTCGAGGGGGTTTATGGCAAGCCAAACTGGAATATAGAGAGGTTTATTGGCAGGTCACTTTAGATTCAACAAGATGTCCTGGTCTTAATGAGTATGTATCTATTGCCTCTTTGTTAAAACTAAGGGCAGCAAAATTATAATACATAAAAACTTTTTATTCACTATACTTGAATTTGTTTTATAAGTAGGGCTTTTCATACGTAATATTGGCCACTAGATGGTAGTATATGTTGAACATTGTTCAACAGTTTTAATGACAAGTTTTTGCAATATATAGGGTTTTTTAAAAATGTTTAAAATGTTTTATATAGATAGTTGTTAACCTGCACTGTCATCTTAGTATTTAGCCATTTATTTATCTATTTATATATTTATTTATTTATTAGTTATATGTATTGCTGAGGTTATATGCATATACTTGTATGTACTTTCAGGCACAGGCTAGTAAGGGTTAATGTGGCTTAATGTATTTACTCAAATGTTTTTTTTATTGGCTGATTAATTATTTCAAATGTATTTAAGTCTTATTGGCTTTATTTTCACATCTTTGTCTGAAGAAGTCTGAAGAAGGACAAAACCGTATGTGTAGTGCTGGGTGTTAATTTCATGTGGATTAAACTTTCTTGTGGAACCGAGTTTCTTGTCAGGGACTCCTGGCAGCCCTTTGGTATTGTGAGTTTTTTGGCTGTAATTAGAGGGCTGTGTTTTCTTTTCTGCTGAGAGCTCTTACAAGGGTACCCAATTATATTGAGTGAAATTAATACAAATGGTAGTGTTTGACCAAAGCAGTAAGGCTTTCAGGAGTGGCCACAGAGACACCAAATAGGTATAAGTACTCTCAAAGCTTAAAATATTCTCTAAAGGACCCGACTCAAAGGAAAGTTTAAATATATTTAAAAATAAATAATCTAAGAACATGAAAATACTTTATGAGCCTCTGCCAAGCCCAGAGCTGTAATAAATAATTCAGTAGTTTCATATGTCTAAGAATTCAAACCACTGGCATGGTTTAATCAAAATGATGTCTTTTTTCCATGTTAAGGACAGGAAGAGATAAAACTAATGATAAAGTCTACAGTGGTGTAAATGCAGACTTATTGCCTTGACCTAAATGTGCATTTTTGCAACTGTACAGCCCGGACAATGCTGAATGTGAAACAATAATAAAGCTATCCTGTACACCACCAGTCACCAGCTCTCACTGGGGAAGGACAAGTAATCTTAAAAGTCCTTCTAGGCCAGTAAGGGGAAATAATTGACTGAAAGAGTCTTTATCATAAATAACTAACAGTTTTTTATAAAGCAGCACAGGTCAGGTGTTTTATCTTCCATTTTTCCCCAAAAGTTTCATCTCTTCCAGCCCCTCTCTTTATCTCCCTCAAAGAGTAATTTAAGTCTCTTTATTAAACTACCTCTTAAGGTTTTCATGTCTGCTTAATTTTTCTGTTTATTTTCTGTTGATTTATTTGTTTGTTTAATGCTTTATTTTTGGTGACTGCTCAGCACTGTCTCTAACCCTTCCCTCCCTGCAAGCACATAAAACAAAGACATCTTTGGGTAAAACATTTGTTAACCCCATTATGCCTTTTAAGGCAGTGTTCACCTGATGGACATCCAAACATAGCAAATTTAATTTTGTATAATATTGACATAGCACTGCTGAAAGCCTGGAGTTCAAGCAACAAAATCTCTTCCTCAGCCTCAAAGACACCAACATTTGTGCAATTACAGAAACCCGGTTCCAGTGTAGTGATAACAGTCTCTCTGTTCCATGGTAAACTACATCTGCATGTGTTCACATCCACTTGCATCTTTGGGGGGATCTACTTTTATTCATAAATCCTGTATCTCCTGACAGAGCCTGCATTATACAAATCTGGATTGGATGAAGTTGTTTTACTCCATAAAATTAATTATCATATTGAAGTCGGTTATAAAACCTCATCTATGACCTCTTCACAGCATTAAGAATATATTTACCAGTTAGAAAAGTTAACCTTTGAACCAATAACTTTCTTATGCATGACATCAACTATCCACACATAACCTGGCCAGCGACAAGTAAGCTGAGAGATTTCTGGTCTTTGTAAATGCAAACACACTTGGCCACATCATTCTTCACCCCTTAGTTGTACCACCCTGCTTTTTTATCCTATCCTTATTCATATCTGACAATCTTGCTGTGACCTCCTCCTTGATGTCCAGCTTTGCAACCACTAGTACTTCTTCATTCTTGGATGACATCAAAACCAATTAGTACTTGCTCATAGGTTCATAGGTAGGTACTAGGCTATCGGCCCTAGGGCCTATGTAAGCCTAGCCAACAAGGTTCTCTGGCTTTCACCACCCTTCAATGCTATTTACCAGTGCCCCTGTCTAGCAGGGCCACCGATATGATGCCTGGGGTGAATTTCCTATTGCCCATCCACTCATCAAGATTTTTCTTGAAGAGTGCTAGTGACAAACTCTGCTTGACATAGATAGGTAGTTTGTTCTACAGTATGGGAAGTCTCTGGGACAGCAATCTATCCCTCCAGCAAGTTCTGTTAATTGTGGTGATGAGGTTTAGGTCCCTAGAGCATGTGGCTCTGAGGGATTTCTTTAGGTGTAGCATCTCCAACAGCTCAGAGTTTGACATAGCTTTGTATGTTAGGCAGAGATCACCTCAGAGTAGGCGATATGCTACGGAGTAAAGCCGGAGTTTTTTGAGGCGGTCAGCATAGGGTAACTGTTGAGTCCCATAATCCTTTTTGTGAGGCATTTGTGTGGCCTTTCTAGCTGCTACAGATGCCTTATAAGGTACATTCCAAATAAGGAGTTGTACTCTATAATGGGTCTGATGAGAGCCGAGTAGAGGGGGACAATGACTTCTTTTTTCTTGGATGAGAACCCTTTCATGATGAGGTGTGCTACGTAGAAGGATTTCCTGACTACTGTGGCAATGTGATTATCAAAGGAGAGGCTACTGTCCACTAGAGTCTCGAGGTCTCTTATCACTCCTTCAGTGTTAAGTGGCTGTCACCTATGTGGTAGTTCATGGGTACAGGGTTTTTACCAAAGGGGATGACAATGCATTTTTTGGCATTGAGTTTGCGGCCATAGCTCTGACATCAGGCATCAGTCTCATTGAGGCCCTTTTGCAGGATGTCCACATTGTTTGGGGACTTGACTGTGGCACTCAATTTGCAGTCATCTGCAAACTTTGCCAGCCAGAGGCCCTCTGTGTTGGCCTGTACTTCAGAGAAGTAGATACCAAACAGGAGGTACTCCACATGTCACAGGTTTGGAGTCAGATTTGGAGTCCGCCATTTTTACAGTGTGGGTTCTGTCTGTGAGCCAGTTGGTGACCCACCTTGTGATGTATGGATTTATACCCAGCTTGGTGAGTTTATTTATGATACCAGAGTGGGGGATGGTGTGAAAAGCCTTGGCAAGGTCATGATAGGCTGTGTGGACTGCCTTACCCTCATCCACGGCTTTGGTGATGGTTTCAAAGAAGTTTACCAGCTTCAGGAGACATGTTCTGCCCTTCACAAATCTGAACTGGGTGAGGTCTAGAGTTTGGAGGTTACCAATATCCTTGTTTATGAGTTCCATGATAATACGCTCCATGGCCTTGCAGACTAGGCTTGTCAGACTAATAGAGCGATAGTTCCTGGGGTCCGTGGTGGCTCCCCCTTTGTGGAATGTTTTGTTGAGTGAGTGTGGATTGTTTACTGATCTGATTGACAATCACACATGGTATAACTCCCCAGCAAACCTTGTACCTGAGGATGCTGCCTACCCGTCTTTGTTTGATGTATTATGGCAGTGGAACCAGTCCAATGTTAGCATAATGACAGGATTAAAACTACACCCATAACACATCATCTCACTGTATAAGAAAAAGAAAAAGCTCTTGACCATCTCTAAAATATGCCCACTTCATCATTATAAAAGATATTTAAAACTGGTATGGAAGTCCCAGTTATTAACTTAGGCTATCAGTTAATTCAAAAGACAACTGCAAGGTCTTAATCAGCTATAATAGGACATTTAAAAGTAACTAGCAATTCTCTACTGAACTTAATTCTAATTGCACCTTGTTTCTGACCTCAGGGGCATTGCTAATATTCTCTGTCTCTCTCTCTCTCTCTCTCTTTTTTATAAACACTTTTATTAAACTTACAGCATTTAAAGAAAGGTGTGAGGCACATATAATGAAAAGAAAACAAACCATTGTACACATTTTCATGAGTTTCATGCAGTATACATACATATATGATTTCTTTTTATCAGTTTTCATTCACTACATTATATAAATTGCTCACATCCTGCCTTCCTTTAAATTTTACTCCTTCTCTTGAATATTATTCTGCATGTATTGTTGCCACATATTCCATTTATTTCTATGGAATTTGGTCCTTTCCTTCTCCAGTTATTTTATCTCCTTCACAATATTCAGTACTTCAGTTACAATTGAACTAGATTTTTATTTCCTTTATCTAGCAATTGCTTTTTGGCAGCTAATAGCATTAAACTTAGCTGGGCCTTACTGTGTGTAGACAGTTCAGATCCTGTGTCCCAGCTCAAAATAATAATGTTCTTAGGTACAATCCCTTTTGCTGTAGAAAGCAAGGTGAGCCAGTGCCAATAAGGAGATGAAGCAGACTCAGAACCCAAAATTGTAACACTGCTTTATTGATTCAGAATACAAACTGTCTTCACATCTCATTCATTTTATACATCACCAATTATTCAATAATCACTCAATTAATAGCCTAATTTAAATTATTAAAAAGGAAATGGCATTTTATAAAAAATTCATACTATTTAAATACAACCAAATTCATTCAATATAAACACTCATACATATATATATATTCTAAAGTATTATACTGAATATTCTTAAAAACTACTAATTATTAAGTACCTAAACAATCTATTTAGTTAAACTATGTGATACTTATTTGTGTATATACATATATGAAAAAACTGATTTGATGAATAATGTATCCAGAATATATTGTATAATATCTGCCTATACTTATGTTTAATACTTAACTAAGAGCTATATTGTGCCAAAGTATCCCTTATAAGTATACAGTATGTAACAAAATATCTAAATAATAAAATGAACATGTAAATGTGCAATTAATATATATATATAAAAACACAACCAGTATACCCTATATTATAGTATTGAGATATATAATATACATATTTGATTCAAATACAGTTGATACTTATATATTTGTAGTGTGCAAATGAATATTTATTGAATTGATTATACTAACCTATTATGGTATAAGTTATCCTGAACTATTAGTGTTCATGATTATGTATGTATATAAACTATGTATAACCAACTATATAACTTAAATGATAATAAGTGTGATGTAATGTTTTGTATAATACCATACTTCATTTATTGTATATTCTATTCAATTTTAATAATGGCATTATGGTCATATATTCATTTATACCAGGAGGTATACATGAATTGAGCTGAATCTGCCATTTTAGTTCTTCTATATCTAAATGATACATGGTTATTCTTCCTTGTGGATCCTGTTTAATTTGATTGACCACCATAAATTTGAATTTATGATTGTTATTGTCTATAATATGTCTTGCTAGAGCATTACTATTTTTATGATGCTGAATATCTAATAAATGTTCTTTAATTCGTTCTCTAAATTTTCTTTTTTTACATTGTTGACACAATGCTATGTATACCACGTTGGTTGTAAAACAATTATAATGTCCATGTATCCTGATATTACATTCATTAACTCTAACATTGGTGCCTGTCTCATAAATATGACTACATGTGCTACATGTCCCACATCTATAATTTTTATTTTCTAATATATTTTTAAAAGAAGGACTCTTCTTATATACAAATTTTATTGGTCCATCAAATATTTGTCTTCCTATTTTGTCATTGATAAAGAATCCCCAATTTCTCCTAATGATATGTTCTATATCTTTAGAACTATCATCAAATTTAATAATATATAATGGGATGTTGTTATAACCATCTTTATCCAATATATCTTCATTATCAAGTGATATTTTATTTAATGAACCTGTTTTTAATATTGCCATATAAGTTCCATTTTTTCTTTTATTTATTACTTCATTAAATATTTTGACACAGAATTGTTCAGGGTATCCCCTGTTCATAAATAATTGCATGATGTATTTCATTTCTTCGATGAAATCTACTTCTTCACTGACCATTCTGGCAGCCCTAACCATCTGCCCTTTAACTATGGCTTTTTTCTGATGGCCAGGGTGCCAGCTGTCATAATGCAAGTACAATACAATCCCTTTTGCTCCTCCACCTTCTTTGACAAAGTACTGTGTAAGGAATTTTCAAAATCTACCAGCGTTTTCCTTTCCAAAAAAACACGTTCCAAATTACCTCTGTGTTTCACCTCTCACCTCCAGCAATTGCTAACTACATGAGGAAAAATGAACTGAAGTCTACTTGGGGTATAACAATACCTATGCAAATACCTCTATGCAAAAAATCATAACACTTTTGGATTTCATTGCATAGTTGGGAGCCCTACAGAGGATCTTCCACCTGTTAGTTTGTAAATTGCCTTTCTTTTCATTTTTCCCAATTGTTTCTAACCTCTTTGACTGATTCTTGTAGTTACCATGCAAGGACAAATTCTCTTCCAACTTCACACCACCCATCCTCCTATCTGTCTCCAGTTAACCCTCACACATCCCCTCCTGAAATCACTTAGGACCAAAAAAAATAGACGCTTTCCAAAATTAAAAACACCAATTCCACTGGCCCTGAAAATATACTTGGATGTTTGCCATGAAACACCAAGTGCCATGTAGCAAAACCCCTTCATTACCTCTTCAGCCTGTATCTGTACATTAGTTACATCCTGAAAGAGTGATTAATGGCTGTTGTAGTGCCTGTACATTAAGATGGCCCCTCTCTTGACCCTGTAAATTACAGGCCTTTTCATCTTACTAGTATTACTTGCAAGGATATGGAATGCATTATAGTTAAACTAGTAAGCAATGATATAGGAAATCTAGTATCCTTGGATACAGACCAATCTGACTTTGTGAAACACAGGTCATGCCTGTTCAAGCTGGCTGAGTTTTTGTTAAATGTTACTGAGACCATTGATAAGGGCCATGGCAGTCTACATTGCTTATCTAGACCTTGGCAAGGACTTTCACAACATGGCCTGAAGTTAGGATTACTGACAAACTCTCTCAACTCAACATTAACCAATACATAGTAAATGCTATCTGACAGAGCCCATTACATTAAGATCAGTGGTGTTTGCTCTAGATAGCAAAGCATCATTAACTGTGTCCCACATGGTGTCTGCCCGGAGCCCCCTCCTCTTACTTCTCTGGCATGAAAGTTGACATCAGTAGATTCTGGGCTACCAAATTTACTAATGATTTCAAACTGGGGACAGTTATCAAATTCCATTCTGACACTAAAATTCTCCAGAAAGGACTAGACCAAACAAATACTGGTGTGCTAATCATGGAATTACCTTTAATAGCAAGAAATGCATTGTAGTTTGTTTTGGTAACTCTAGCATTACATCCACTTACCAGACAGATAATATTCCACTTGAATCTGACAAGCTACAGGGTCTTAGTACCTGTGTTAACAGACTCCTTTGACTACCATGTCACTGTGACGGTTAGAATATCATTTCATGTTACATAGCTTATCCACTTCATTCCACCCTTATTTGACCCATCATAGAATCATGGAATACAATGTTTTTATTGGACTGTACCTCATTAAGCATCTAAACCAACTTCAGACACTTCAATATTTCCTCACCAAAAAGATCACATGTCTCAGTACCATTAACCAGAAGTGTAGCTGGCTCAACCATTGCCCAATGCTCATCAAGTGAAGAGCAAAAAAAAAAAAAAAAAGACATTCCAATCAGGTGGACAGATGCACAACCCCCCCTCAAGTCCCAAATCTGTGCCCTGCCCGTGACCCACATCCATTTTATTAAAAATAATAATTTCTTCTTGTAATAAACTGTATCAAACTCAGTGCTCAGGTTTGATCGCAAATGCAACATCAGCAGGTATTGTATTATCGATCAGTACTGGCCTGGCAAATCGTGCCCTCAAACAGTTGCCCCTCTCACCCAACCCTAGCTACACTACTGCCATTAACTTCTCTGATAGATTAAAACCCTGCCCTTCTACTCAATGTAATACCGACATCTGAGGGATGACCTCTGTTTAGCCTTTCATGCTATGAATGGCCCAGCACTCTTTGAACTCCTTCACTTAAGCAGGACCAGCAAACACCCATTTCTAGAGACACAAACCTATATTACCACATCAAGCTCACCATTTGGCATGACATGTACCTACCCTAGCATATTCCCCATTTGTGGAATAGGTGGCTTTTACATATCAAGCAGAGTAATTCTCTAGCAACCTTAAAAAACAGTCTGGATGACTAGATGAGCGATCACAAATTTTCCTCTGGGATAGATTAGGAAAATCTACTTAATGGGAGACCTTATTTTCCTCCTATCACTACTGGATAATGTGGTTGACCATCTCACTGGTCTGCTTGGCCATCAGTTTATTAAGAACCTATTACCCCTTCTGTCTGAACCCTCTGTTCCTCACGGCACCGCTCTCCCCATAATAACGCACCATACGCCTCACCTGAATAATGCATGTCTAAGCAAATGCATACCACTTGCTCTCCAAATTCTAAAGTCGCACCCTCATCTCTCTGCCCTTACAATATTAGTATTTTTTTATTACTTTATACACTTTCATGTTTCATTTAAGGACAGTGAGCTGAACTTATTCAACAATATACTAAACTGTGATTTTCTTCTCTGCTAGTAATTCTGGACAGTAATTCAGAAAATGTTTTAAATAGTAATAATAATAAACAAATAAAGGGAGGGTTTTATTTTCCATAATGTGAGACTAATACTTACAAATGACCTATTAATATCAAAACACAGCTAGGTTATTCTAAGGCTCTGGTATACATCCTGATGTTGGTTTATTTTTTTTGAACACTAGTCTCTTGACCTACTAAGTGTCCTAATAATATGCTACAGCTTATACTGTATAAGGTTTCTGCCCTGCAGTGGATACTGTTGTATAATTCCTGCGTAGAAAATTACAGCTAAAATATCTTTTTCTTTTTTGTTTACAGGTCATGAAGTATGAAAGGGCAATAGTGCGACCATCATAAGTCACGGGCCATTCCTAAAAACATGTCAAGCTAAGGTAAGACATGCGATCTAAAACATAAGATGCTGCAACTACAACTTTCTCAATTGGCCTTTTTAATTTGCACTGAATAAATTTGTACATCTAATATTTTAATTTAATTTAAATAAAACTGATTCATGTTGTTTTTAATGTTTTGTTATGTGACAGTTTGTATCTTTAAATTTAAAAATACTTGCTATCTCTTAGTATGTGATGGTCAAAAAACACACTTAACTTGTGTAACATAGTATTCTATATAAGAGTATTATATAGCGCTGTCAGTGTATGTCATATCAAGCTGGGCAGGAGTGAGCAAAGCACTGCTACTCACACCACAGGCAGGATATTAACAGTGGGAGTAACAGTGTTGATTTGCTAAGTCTACTTTACACACAGAGGGTAGTCCCTGGTGGGACTACCCAAAGATTGACAGACCATTTGGCCTTCCGACCATTACACAAGCAAGGGCAGGTGTGTTCAAGGACTAAATGGTGGGAGAGCCTGGGAATACATGGGTTGGGACAACATACGTGTAGGGCCCCTAATGCTCAGGAGAGGGCAATGTGTGGAGGTGTGTCATGGCTGCGATAACAAGTGGACAATGGATGGTATGCGTGTATTTTGAACACAGGTGGGGTGGAGGAACTATGGGTATGAAATTATGGAGCCAGGAGTGCCAGGGTTGGATGGGCTGGTTCTAATTGGACTGCCCCATGGAGGCCAGTGAGTTTGTTATAAGTATATATGCATGCACACATGCAGACATCAATATGTAGAAGTACATTCTCTGTAACACATTCATTCCATTTGCAGACATAAATAACATGAATGTGCCCTTACAAACCTCGACAGTATATAGAATAATAGGTTGTGCAGAAGAGGGATTGGGCGAAACTGCTACAATGCAGAAGTGTGTACAATGTCCAAAGTCAGTGCTGTGCTGAAAAAAATCAAATGTGAGGACTTTCCCACACATGGAATCATTCCTGTGATCTTCTTGCTATGGCATTGCCAATTACTAAACTGGTCTATTTGTAAAAGAATAAAAGAAATATGCCGAACACGTACATAATTAGGGTCTCATGTGTAACGTGTGCATTACCACGTAGTCATACTTAATAATTTATTGTAGTGTCAAGTTAACGGGAGTAAGGATGCAATGACATATAGAGTCTAATCTTGACATAAATACATGCGCGTCCCATGTGGGACAACCCAAAAATTGTGAATAATATTCTTTTGGTCACTCATGTCACCAATGTTTGTGGACTAAACGTTTGGGAGTTCTGAGGATACCTGGAGTGAATCAACCGATGGGATGAGTCTATAGGAGTAGGGAGCTGCCAATGTGTAGTGGTGTGGATACACCGTGAATCCGACTGGAGAATGGATGACTGCAGTGTTAGGGAGGCATTGGGGTGTGTGTTTGGGGAACCAGGAGCCATGGGTATATGGGTATATATGCAAATGAAGCAGCACAGCAATAGTGTATTGGTTAGAGCAACCGCCTAATGAACAGACATTCCTGTACCGAACCCCACAGTATCACATACCATTTACCATTGGTAATCTGTACATGAACATATTGCAACATCTGTCCACTGTATAACCTGCAAAATATCAATTAAAGTTAACTGGAGCGAAGTGTCAGTGTCATAATGAATAAGGCAATAGTAAGCAGGTTCAAGCATATGTAAACACCAGTAAACATGTGTAAGTGCGTTTGCGCAGGGTATGCATTGCTTTACAGACACACACACACACACACACACACACACACACACACATATATATATAAATATGGTTGCAGATATATATATATATATATATATATTATATATATATATATATATATATATATATATATATATATACATATATATATATATATATAAATATGGATGCATATATATATATATATATATATATATATATATATATATGTGTGTGTGTGTGTGTGTGTGTGTGTGTGTGTGTGTGTGTGTGTGTGCATAGGTATACACAGATATACAGCTATGATAGGAAACAGCACACAAGAATGACATATGTTCACAGGCTATGCCAATGGAAGTGAGGAGCCCAAGCAAGAAACATGAAACACGTAGCATGACCTTCCACCCCCCCCCCCAAGCCGGACACAGGAAACATACACACAAACAATGTAAAGAGTCCACTGCTCCCCAGACCACAGGCAGGATACAACCAAGGGAGTACACAGTGCATCTGTGAATTCTAATCTTAGAACACAGACAGGCGTGTCCCTTGCGGAACACCCCAAAAATTGTCAAGACCAAAAGAAGGTAATAGACCGAACATTCTGACTGGGGTGTATACATACTCGGAATACAAGGGTGGGAAAGCCTGATGACCCATGGGCCGAGACAATTGTATGAAATGGGTCCTGTGAAGTGGAGAGTGGGCAGCGTGTAGTGATATGTCCAGAACATACCAGGACCCAGAGTAAGGAAGGGTGCTGTTGAGGAGGTGCGGGTAGAGGAACTATGTGTAGCTACTTATGGGTCTAGGTGTGCAGGTGTTGGCTGATGTGGGCCTATATGGACAGCCCTAGGGATGTAAGTGAATGTGTTCATTGGGTAGAGGCATTGCCCAATGAGCAGCAACACCCACTACGAGTCCCACTGCAGCAAAGTGTAATCTATATGCCAAGGAACAGAATAACCAGATGTAGATGTGTATATGTAGAGGTATGTGTGTGTATATCTACCCATAGCGACATAGAGATAAGCCTCTCCCTCTCCGTAGTACAAATGTATACATACAGAGGCAGAATACAGATACATACCCACATATAAATATATACATGTGCAGACACCCATATATTGTTTTTTATATATATATATATATATATATATATATATATATATATATATATATATATATATAGACAACAAAATATAAATATACATGTATGCATACATATACAGATATATCTGTATATAGTAATGTATATAGATATATATATGTGACTGTAAATATACACATGTATATAGCTAAGATATGATACAGCAGTTACGAGTTACATTTGTTCACAGGCCGTGCATATGGGGGTGAGGGGTCCAATACACAAACATGTAACATGTAGCGTCAACCCCCTCACCCTCCCCAGCTAGGCCGTTGAGACATACAGACACACAATAAAGGTAAACACACCACTTACTCCCAGACCACCTGCAGGATACTACCAGTGGGAGAGACCTGCCAGGTCTAATCTTGAAACACAGACATCAATGTCCCTTGTGGGACACCAGAAATTAATGATCATCGGAGGCATTCCCGGTAATGACTTATTTATTTTATTTATTTATTTAGTTTACATTTGTTGACCGGGAAAGTCCGACTGGGTATATGCCCATTTTCAGTGGAGTCCCGGGGAGAAAAGCTCCATATATTCAGACATATGAGATTTACATAATATAAGAGTACAATCTAGCATAGCAGATGAAAAAAGAAACAATATAATTATAGTAAAGACACAGTTCAACAGGAGAAATGACCTATATGTCAGAGCAGGGATGTCGGGAGGCATACGCACTGTACTGATTTCAGTACAACTTATTTAGAAGGGGGGGTAGCTTTTTAAATTTTCACCTTTTTTTTTTTTCGCGCTTTACTGCACGATGATGTCAGCTCATCAGGGCAGCCAGTCGGAATGGAGCTCACCGCGCATGTATTTCCGACCAGTTCAAATGCGTTTTCAAGCGGGAGGATTCAAGCGTTATGTTGGATGTACACGAGCGGGAGGATTCAAGCATTATGTTGGTCTCATTTCAAGGACTTTATTTAGAAGGGTCTTGCAACCGAGGGACCGAGGGTTGGTGAGTAATATGAAGAGAGAGAGAGAGAGTGTGTGTGTGTGAAAATGCCCCAGGTGGGATGTACTGGTGATTACTCATGGTGGTGTGGTAGGGAATACCTCAGGCTTGAACCCTGTACCTTGTATGCAGGTGTTAAAGACCTGAATTCCCTACCCACCACCATTTGTAAAAAAATTGCAGATTTTTGCCTCATATTTGATCTGATCAATATCTGTATCGTATCTGTGGTTTTTAAATATTGCAATGCTTGAAATTTGATGGTGCAGTGGTAGCAACATAGCATTGATACCTCACAGCTGTAGGTTCTTGGGTTTGGTTCTTGGCTGGGGTGCCTTCTTTGTGTGTGTGGGGGGGTCTGTATCTTCTCCCTGTGTTTGTGTGGGTTTGCTTTTGTGTCCTCCCATGTTACAAAGACATGTCAGCATTATTTTTTCCTGAGCCTCTGCTGAGAATTGTTTTTTTTTTGTTCCAAGTCAGACTGTCCTGATTAACAAATTGACAGGCATTTAAATTTCAGACTTCAGGTTTCTGAATGTTTACTTCCTTACATATTTGATGGTGCAGTGGCAGTATTGTTGCCTCACAACTATAGGTTTTCTGGTTTGATTCTTGGCTGGGGTGCTTTCTGTGTGGAGTCTGCATCTTATCCCTGTGTTTGTGACATAATAAAACAACTTTTTATTCTAGCAATAAATATATACTAACACAACCTTTTTTATAGCAATTTTTTTAAGTTTATGACTATTTGAAATTTGTCCTTATTTTTGGGACTGTAATACCCTGTTATTGGCTTTGTCCAGGTTTTTTGTGCTAAGGTTGACAGCTATGGCAAGAACTGAATTCACTGAATATGTTTGAGGGCTGTATTCCCTCATTACTGGGTTTGTCCAGGTGTTTTGTGCTAAGAGGTTGACAGCTATGGTGAGAACTGAATTCATTAAATGATAGCCATTTAAGTTTCAGTCTTCCTCTCTTTCACAAAGCAGGTGATTTGGCATAGTGGTATGTTGTTCTGTCTATTTTGCACAGTGACCTTGGCAGTAAAATGTATGATGGTAACACAGCATTTTATTCTAGCAGCTTTCCAAGATTATACAAGCAATGTTTAATGTGTTCCTGTTTTATGCCCTTTTGACCCACCCCAATAAATTTGGCTTTTTCCAGACTTCTTGTGCTGCGAAGTTGAGATGTAGTTGAGTATTGTGCAGATTTTACAAGGAGCTGAGAGCTGCAGGGGAAGAGAAGTTTAGTGCTGATTATGCTAAGTCAGCTCCCATTGCTAGTAGCACAAAATGTTGTCTGCTTGCTTTTAATGCAGAAGGTTGTTGGTTCTACTCCCATAGGGGGTGAATGCTGCTGTACTGAAAGTTAAGACACTAACTATGAGCCTGTTATCAGTTTGCCATCCATTTCCTATTGCAATATTACTAGCTTATTATTAATGTAATTTAGGCAATTTATTCCTCAGGGGCATCAGACACTTTATTTTTCAGTGAAGTCATGAAATATAAAGGTGATTGCTAGCAGCAACCTCTTCATTAGTTAGATTTATTTAACGTGGAATTATTTAGATGACCTTTTTAACTACTTCAGAGATTGTGCATATTATTTACTGATAATGGTGGACTGTAAAAGTTTGACTAGACTTTTATGATGGAAATGTTCTGAATTGGGCAGTTTTGTTTCATTGTTTACTGGAAAAATGTTTAAAGCAATAGGAAGGTGTATCAAAGAGCACATGTATGTTTCATATGCAAGGGGCCTATGATTTAAAAGCAGCCCAGAATTAATTTTTATCTGCCACGGGTAAAATGTATTTTCTTTGAATGTGGGTTTTAATGTTGTTTCAATTAATGTGAGTTTCAAGGGCAGAGAAGTTTTAATGCCAAGTTTGTTTAGCAGATATCTTAGTGTTTGTGCTGTAAAATGCAAAATAAAACTTTCAAATGAAGTTCAAATCATCATAGAAGTAAATCAGTATGCACATTAGTGTTTATGGTAAATGGAGTGAAATAGCAAAGTAATGGATCATTGGAATGGCTGCAGGGGGGGCTCCATTCGACCATGGTTTTGTGAGGGGGAAGGGCGGCAAACTTAGGCAGCCCCAGCTGAACTATACCTCCCAACTGTCCAGATTTTCAAAGAATGAATAGATTTTTTGCTTCTTATTTTTGGTTTGTTCCTCAATTTGTGGTTTTCTGGCAAATGATTTAGGAATGAAGTCACTAAATAATGACACACTAGTTTCAGACTTTATAACCTTCAGAAAAATGCATGCTAAAATAAGACCTGTTCTATCAACTGTCCCAGTTTATACAAGAGCAATTTTTAGTACTGTTTATATGTTCCCTCGATATAGTTGGCCTTGTCCAGATTTATTGCATTAACAGGTTGAGAGGTACATGCAAATAAATTGCTTTATAGAATTAGGCATAGCCAAACCTCAACTGTCCCTGATTTTAGCTCAACATGTTGCTCTTCCCCTAATGATCCCTCCACAAAATATCAATTTTGGAAGAAAACATAGAGGGTTTACTTTACTTTTATAAATAACTGTAATGATCAGAGTTATACATTACTTTTATTTCAGAAATGCATGTAGATTCTCTAATTTTGTCAGCTGCTCTAAGTTAACTGTGCTCATATTAAAATGGTGTCCCTCCTTTGACAGGTTCCCAGCTGTATTGTCTGGCAATTTTATATTTTTGCATCACATTTTTGGTCCGTTTTTCATAAAATTGCAGTTTTCTGGCAAATTAGTGGCAAATTGTTAAAGACTGAAGTTAGAAAATAATGCAGACATTTCAGTTTCAGATTTCATACCTTTCAGAAAATTCGTACTGATGCAAGACCTACTACTATTCTATTATCTTTCTAAGTTTATAAGAGCAATATTTAAAAAATGTCCTTATTTTTGGGCCTTTGCCTCAGTTTTATTTATGAGTTTGTTGCTGTAAGAGGTTGAGAGGTTGTGTGTGTGTGTGTGTGTGTGTGTGTGTGTGTGTGTGTGTGTGTGTGTGTGTGTGTGTGTGTGTGTGTGTGTGGTAGGTAGCATGCCTCTCAACTGTCCACATTTTGCAGAATGTCCAGATTTTTGCCCCATATTTTGTCTGTTCCTCATAAATTTTGTGATTTTCTAGAAAATCATTGAAGGCTGAAGTTGCTAAATAATGACAGACATTTGAGCTTCAGACTTCATGTCTTTTAGAAAAATTCATACTAGCACAAATCCTGTTATTCTAGCAACTTTCTAAGTTCACGAGAACATTATTTAATATCTGTCCCTGTTTATTTTAGGCTTTGTCCATATTTCTTGCACTAAGAGGTAGGACGGGTGTGTGTGTGAATGAAACATCCTAGTTAGTGGTAGCAGGTGGTTAGTAATTTACTCAAGCTCAAAACCTGTACCTTAGTTACAGAAAACAAAAGCATAAAGTCTCTATCCCAACTACCATGCTGCATTTTTCAAAGAACTGACATTTCAGGTTAATTTTCAATTCAAGGAACCGAGTTTGAGTGAATTTATATTATATTACTGAAGAGGCATTACAGCGAATGCCTCTTCATCGACACTAAAAGAGCAAACCGTGAATTACGAGAATGGCCGTAGCTTGGCTGGGGAGGGGGGTAGCAGTTTGAGAGCTGTCAGTACAAATTTGAAAATCCTAGCTACACCCCTGTGTCAGAGTACATCACAAAGAAGGCTCCATATATTCAGACTAGCAAAATTTCACATAATATGTGAGCATAATCTAGCATTTCAGAGGAAAATAAAAAAACAGCGTTTTTATAGCAAAGACAGTCTGACAGGTAATGGCATATGTCAGAGTATAATAACAAGTTGCAAGACATTTGCCTAGTAGTATTAATTTCTTACATAGAGAAAAGAATAAACATCGTACTGCAATCATCTGCTAGTTAAAGGATATGAAATACTGATAACCTGTTGACAGCTAATAGTAGAGCTGGCAGCTAATTACAGGAGAAGGGGGTTAGTTGGGGTATGGACAAGGACATAGCCAGTGAGATTTTAGGTGTGCTTTAAGAGCATTTTTGAAGAGACTGCTGGAAGGGAGGGTAGATATGGTAGTGGGAAGTGAGTTCCAAATTTTGGATATGGAGTAGGAGAATAGTGCTTCCCCTGCAAAGTTGTTGGGTTTGGTGACTTGGAGTAGATTTTTGTTGCAGGAGCGAAGGGGTCTGGAGGATTGGTAGGGTTGGAGAAGTGTATGAAGTGAGAGAATTTTAAGAGGGTTTTTTACAGGTTTATGAGCAAAGGTAAGTTGGGTTAGGTGTAAGAGTTGAGGGAGCTCAAGTCAGTCTAGGTTTCTAAGGGAGACACAGTGGTGACTACGGTGAGAGTCCCCTGATGCAAATTTTGCAATTTTATTGTAGCAGGCTTTGAGTTTCTTTAGGTCTGATTGTCGAAGATTTGTGAGTATGGGTGATGCATAGAGTAGGGTTGAGATTAGTTGGGAAGTTGCGGTAGAGATTCTGGCTGGTTTGGTTAGGTATTGTTTGATTCTATACAAGGCACCCAGTTTTTTGTGGACTTTTTTTATTGCGAGTGATATGTGAGTGTCAAATCTGAGACTGATGTCAGTCTGTACACCGAGTAGCTTAGTGTGGGCTGTTGGTGAGATGGAAGTGTTGTCTTTGGCAAGTATGTTAAAATGGGAGATGTTCAGGGTACATTTTGAGGGTTGAAAGATGAGGAGTTTGGTCTTATTTGGGTTGAGGAGGAGCTGAGCATTTAATAGCCACCATTCAACAGAAGAGAAAGATGCTTGAGTGATCTGTTGTAGTTCTGTTAGAGTTGGAGCTGAGCAGATGAGAGTGGCATCATCTGCATACTGTATGATGGAGGCATGTTTGGTGGCGGTGTGCAGGTCATTGGTAAAAATGGAGAAAAGCAAGGGGCCAAGGATGGAGCCTTGGAGAACCCCGAGAGTAATAGGGAGGTGAAGGGATAGATCATTGCTCTGACTGTTGGCAGCTGTGTAAATAGCTGTGGAACCAACTGATGGCAGGTATGGAAAAGGAGAGGTTGGAGAGTGCAGAGAGTAGAAGGTCATGTGATACAATATCAAAAGCCTTTGATAGGTCAAGAAATACAGCAGAGGAGAAAAGGCCATTGTTTTTATGTTGGAGAATGATGTTAGTGAAGGAGAGCAGAGCAGTTGTGGTGCTATGGTGTGGACTGAAACCATGCTGGGTGTAGGAGAGGAGATTATTGTCTAGGAGATAATTGGAGATCTGTGAGTTGATACATTTTTCGAGGATCTTGGAGAGAGGCGAGAGGATGGCAATGGGGTGGTAGTTGGAGATGTCTGTTGAGGGACTGCCTTTGTGTGGTGGTATGATGGGTATGATGTGAGATATTTTCCATAAGGTTGGCACATAGGACTCAGATATGGAGCTGTTGATTAATATGGAGATGAGATTTAGGTATTCTGTGGGCAGGTTGTCAGCTTCTAGTCTTGTGGGTTTAAGTTTTTTTATGTTGGAGGTGGGTACTGTGGAAAGGAAGAAGAGAGGGAGGAGTGGACTTGGTTTGGGTGTGGGTTTTGTTGATGTAGGGAAGTGTTTTTTAGTTAGGGATAAAACAGTCTGTAAAATGTTTGTTGAAAGAGTCAGCTATGCTACAGGTGGAGAGAGGGGTGGTTGGTGGGGGGTGTTTACCTTCCCTGGGCAGAGGATAGAGTTAATTGTGGACCAGAATTGCTTTGGGTTGTTTTGGGAGGAGTTTAGGGATGTCTGATAAAAAAGGGCTTTGTCTGCTTTTACTTGCTTTTTGACTTTGTTACATAGGTCAAGGAATATTTGCCTATCTGAGGGGGTTTTGGTTGTGCGCCATTGTTCCCGTATTTTATCCTTGGATTTCATAAGGTCTTTGGTGTTTTTTTGTAGCTAGGGGATTTTTAGTTTGGATTTTGGTGCATCTTTGGGGGGCATAGGAGTTAAGGATGTTGAAGAAAGTGCTGTTAAAGTAGTGGACTGCTTCATCTAGGTTGAGGTATTTTAGGAGTGACCAGTTTATTTTTTGTAGGGAGGTGGTAAAGGAGCTGGAGTTGAATTTAGCTTTGTAGTGAATGTGTCAATGGACAGTGGGTTTGCTGCTATTTATGTGGTGTTTTAGTAGGAAGGTTGGGGAGTGGTCACTTAGGGAGTCAGGTAAGGAGCCTGCCAGGTAAGGGTGGGGATCTTTGTTGACTAGGGCCCAATCCAGAATGGTGTGATTATTGGGGTTTTTATTTATCCTGGTTGGGGATTGTATAAGCTGTGAGAAGCCATGGAGATCTAGATGGAGTGCTGGGGTTTATTATTGCAAGACAGCCAGTTGATGTTAAAGTCACCGAGTATGATGGTTTCTTGGGGTAGGGAGAGATTGGCCCAGTTTAATAGGTTTTCAAGGGGGCTAGTATATTTTGGCCTGGAGAGAAGTAGCAGCCTATTAAGTTGATTGCTTTCTTAGGATTTAATTTTAGGGTAGCATAGAGGATTTCTTCCTTGTCAACCTGGGGAGCTGACTGGGTGAGAATTTGGATAGGCTGTAGATGTACACTGACCAGTAAGTTGTGCAAGCCTGATAATCCATGGGTCGACACAATGTACGACATGTGTCCCGACACAGGAAGAGTGGGCAGCGTGTAGTGGTGTGTTTATACCTCATCTGCACCCACAGTAAGGATTAGTGCTGTAGAGGAGTGGCAGGTGGGGGTACTATGGATATGCAATTATGGGTCTAGGCATGCAGGTGTTGGCTGGTGCAGTCATATTAGGACCACCCTGGGGATGTTTGTAATATTCCGAAATGAGCATAGCTGACATCCATACCTCTCAACCTCTAAGAGCAAGTCCACTGGACAGGACATAAACCATTGGGGGAACAAATAGGGACCATATCTCTGAACTGTCCCCGATTTCCAGGGACGTCCCTGGTTTTGACTCAATTTCTAACTCTGTCCCACTTAATCCCTCCTAAAACTAGTGACATTTGGAGGAAAGGTGGTGAATTACATGTAATGAATAACGACAACATTTAAGAGTTATAAACATTATTTACCTCAGAAAATGTGTAAGAATTCATATGCTCTGAGTTTGTGAATGTGTCAGGTTAATAGCACCAATAATTTAAATATGTCCCTGATGTTGTTATGCCATGTCCAAGATTCAGTTTTGTATTTTTCCCCAATCGTATGAGAGGTCTGATAGGACAGAATGCACGTATTCCACTGACAACCTTAGAAAGATGATAGAATATTAGGTATGCAGTAGCATGACTCGGCTGAAGGATGTGGGTTCCAAAACCCAATTACTTGTTTGTATTGAAGAGTGTCAGTTCCCACGTATTAGCCAGATGGGTGTAGATTGTAAGAGGAACACACCAATAATATGAATCAAACTCTGGACAGGCCGTGGATTCCGTAGAGTCGAACGGCATGTTGTCACCTAATGGGCAGCCATTCCTGATACTGTAGGCATGTAATCCGATGTACTAGGCATCACAAGGTAACATCATAGTCCTCATTTCCACCCAGGGGTGTGAGCGTCAGATGCAAACACCAAATGCAGTGCATTTGCAAGTGCAGGAGCAAGCAGGTGTATGCCTGTTTGGCCTCCAGTATGCGAGTATTACACTGGTAAAGCAATGTAGAGGCTAACTGAGTGTAAGAAACTGTAACTGGAGGTTAGCATTGCTTAGCTCCATGCAAACCCATGCACACCCGCTCACAATTGCTTTAATGTGCCTTAATCACTCCGTATCCAATGGCCTTGTTCTGCCCAGCAACAAAATAAATGGCTTCTGCAAGGCTCAAAACCAGGACCCTGCACACACACAGCTATTGTGATTTACCACTAAGCCATGGCAGGTATACAGACATCGGACCTTCTCACAAACATATCATCCAGCGCAGTCATTCAACAGTGTATTAAATGTATTCCATCATGTAGATGTATGTGTGAGTGTTTATGTCCAGATATAGATACATACATATATACAGATATATCAGGAACATCCCATGTGACAACAAAGCTACAAAGGAATGAAAAGGGAAACACCAGCAACGCCTGCATTATATAGTGGTGTTGTCCTATCTAATATCAAGACTCCGTCAGACAGACGTGTCATTCATACACACAAACATTTGTACATTGGCCATATACATCACTCTGTGCATGTTATTTACATTAACACAACAGTTCCTGTCCAATCATTATGTGAGAACAATACTCTTGCAAGGTGCTGTGTGCGACATCATCATCATGATAAAGGTAAATGGGGTAACCATAGGGGTACTGGTAGTGTTGTATGTACAATGGGGTCATCCGCATCACATGTACCTGGAACATTTAGGAGTCATGTGCATACTAGGATCATGTGCCTGAGAGACAGGGGTGAGGACAACTGGAGTATGTTGTGATGCATATTAAAAGGGTTACATGTGTCCAGTGGACATGTGTGTGAAATGGACAGCTATGTATGGGGCAAATGTTGTTCTAGGAACCGATTGGCCTTTTGTATCCGTAGGGTGAGAGTGGGATGTGGGAGAAGGAGAGTAGGTATGCTCGTGGAGGATAGGTAGGTTAGGATGACAGACAAGACAGCATACAGGGTCAGTATATGACACATGTGGGGGGATAGACCTCGGATGGGAAGGGGTGTTTGGCAGTCACAAGCCCATGAGCTCTCAGATGGAAACAGTGGGACGGAGGTCCCCAGCCATGGGCAGCCACCACTGTACTAAAACAGCTGCAAAGGTGGCAGTGCTGGGGGCTGTCTAGGAGGGGCAGCCTCACCCTGTAAATGTGATACTGTGCCCTTGAGCTGACATATCTGGCCTCAAAACCCCTTATTGAGCCCCCTACGCACCACATCCAGGACTGTACGACAGCTGACATATTCCTGTCTGGACCTGCACCCAAGGGGGACAAGCCCCATCCTCAGTGGCGGTACCACCAGAAGGTGGTGCAGAGCCAACAGAGGTGGAGGTCCAAGGCTGGGCCCCAGATGTGCTGGTGCCTGGTGCCATGGCCAGCTGAAGTGGGACAGGAGGTTCTGCCAGGACCTCCAAACCCATACAGCCTATGGTGTTGCAGTTTAAACACAGATATGGCTTAGTAATAGTCAACAGCATTCAGGATTACTTATAACAGCATGCATAGATATGACCATTAACCCAACACAACAGATGGTATACATTTGCAGAGGATGCACAACACATGCATATATACTGCATGACATCTGTACAAAGTGTAGAAGACTTGTGACTGCAGCTATGAACAGTGGCCCATTATTGACATGTCACTGAGAACCCCAGACAGTGTCTGTCATACCACTGTTTCATGTGACATATGTCCAGTCAGGGATGCAATGGCAGTAACTCATCACTATCACCATGTACTGACTGCAATCCTCACACTATGCTCCTACAGTTCAGAGATGTGTGTTCAGTGAGTAAAACAGGAAACAAATGGTTCCACACACTGACCAGTCCACAGATGGCCCTACAGATGGGGGTCCCTCACAAACAGAGCAGTTTTAAAACATGCAGAATAACCATTACCACACACAACTTGTTAAACAGGCAGTAGTCTCAATGAAGCATAGCTACACATACATGCTGTAGTCATGTCTGGCACATCACCCTCCTGTCTTTAGGCTATTTCCTACTGTGTATGTTGTTTGAGGAATATCCAGATATCATCTGTGATGCCGTTTACCAAATACTAGACCCAGGTACCACTCACAGCGATTGTCATGGGCAAACAGCAACATGATGTTCCTAGATATTGTATTGTGTTTTTCATGCATATGGGAACATCATCACAGCTGTTCCACATGCAACCAGCTAGAGGAGGACTGCAATAGGTGCAGAGGCCATCACCTGATCATGACCATCACTTACAAAACACAAGCTGCTGCTGAGCAGGTGTACACCTCCACATCCACCAGAGAGTGTGTGAGAGGGACAGACGAGGCAAAGTACATCAGAAAAGGGCTTGGAGACTAAAACCTAAGCATCGTCTGTCACACACCTACCAGTACAGGGGTTCAAACCCCTGACTGACTAGTCATTACTATTACAAGTGCATGCAGTTACTCCATGTGCCACAAAGCTGACATGTATGTGTGCTGTAAGAACATATATGTGTGCTGGTGAGCGACATCTGCAACAGAGATATAGTAGACATACATTAGGTGTAGCACACATGGCTGTCCACATGAACAGATGTCATTGTCAACACAACCACCCTCTCTAATGGACTCACATTGACACTCTTTGCCAGGCCCACAAATATACTTCCAAACTACTTAGTTTGCCACACTGCAGTAATGCACAGGTACTACATGCACCACAGGGGATATCCGGAGGTTCTATGGGCTAGGGCATGTGAACGTGTTTGACATCTGTCAGTATGCCAATGGGAGTTATACTGGGAGCAACTGTGGTTGGGAGCATCATACCCCACATGCAGACACAAGGTGCCAGTACTGACATGCATGTGTGCATTGCTTCATGGGTGTGTAGTGGTTGGCTGTGCAAGATGGCTGTACAAGGCTGGGTGAGGGGTAATCCTTGACATCATGCCACCCGACAATGGTGTGCAGTGTGGTACAGGGGTGTAGTGTCTGCAATGTCCCACACAGATGAGTATTGTATGAATTGTCCTGACACCCTGGTTACCATTGTGTATGGCCATAGCTTTGCAATGTATGCCATGTCTGTGTTTGATAGTACTTGACATGGACATTGCCTGGGATGTGCATATCCCACAATAATGTACAGTGACATGTACAGGTGTACCTGGTTTGGCTAGCACATGTTGTGTACACAGACTGTTATCCTCCGATATGCCAATACTGGCCTGGTGTGGCAGGACCTGTTTATAGTCAGCAGGTTGACCCTGCACCTGCATTGATAGCATGATACAGGTATTCCCTGGTGTCAGTGGCATCGGTCCATACAGGACACATGTATAAGGCATTGTATGGCCTCTGTGGATCACATTTGATGGCACCACATATGTTGCAGGCATCCAGTGGGGAACATAGTGAAGGCACATTGTCCGCAATTATGTGCCTATTGTACTGCTGTACAGGGTGCCATGCCCATTGCAGCCCGCTGCAATCACACCATGCCTACTATCTGTCATCAATGTGCAGGGTACTAGCAACATAGTGGGATATTCTGGGCAAGTGTGTTTGTGTATGACACATGGGTTTAGGACGCATTACGGATAATAGTAGGGTTGCATACTTTGTTCACCAGGCCTTTTGCCAGATGTAGGGGTATGGCTTGCCAACACAGTTCCTTGGCTGACTGACATCTGTACTCCTCGTGAGGTGGACATTGTGACATATAAGATGGACAGCATATAGGAAAACTACAAAATCTGCTCCTCAACATGTCCAGTGGTTAGACACCCACAGCCACCTCCACACAGGCTCTGACAGTCAAACACACACACACACACACACACACACACACACACACACACACACACACCTGCCATGTCTTGCAATAGAACCCCTACCTAACTAGTGTATCACTGTACAGCATTATGCAGTTACAGCACATGCTACAGAGATTATTGGGTTACAGCAGTCCCAGAGGTGTATGTCTAGGTGGGTGACATCAGCAGGATTGCCAAAGGTGGTCATGTGAATGTAAAGTGTGTGCATACTCTAAAAGGCATTGTTATTTTCTCAGGCAGACAGACACATGCAGTTGGTTTCTCTTGAAATAGAACTCCTACCTAACTAGTTTATCACACTACAGCAATACACAGTTACAGCACGTGCTACAAAGAATACTGGGTTCCAGTAGTCCTAGAGGTGTATTCCTAGGTGGGTGACATCAGCAGGATTGCCAAAGGTAGTCATGTGAATTGTAAAGAGTGTGCATACTCTAAAAAGCATTGTTCTTGTCTCAGGCAGACAGAGACACACACAATTGGCCTCTCTTGTAATGGAACCCCAATCTAACTAGTTTAGCACACTACAGCAATACGCAGTTACAGCACGCGCTATGGAGAATACTGGTTTGCAGCAGTCCTAGAGGTGTATTTCTAGGTGGGTGACATCAGCAGGATTTCCAAGGTGGTCAGGTGAATTGTAAAGAGTGTGCATACTCTAAAAAGCATTGTTCTTGTCTTAGACAGACAGTGACACACACACACACACAGTTGGCCTCTCTTGGAATGGAACCTCTACCTAACTAGTTTATCACACTACAGCAATACGCAGTTACAGCATGCGCTATGGAGGATACTGGGTTACAGCATTCTTAGAGGTGTATTTCTAGGTGGGTGATATCAGCAAGATTGCCAAAGGTGGTCATATGAATTGTAAAGAGTGTGCATACTCTAAAAGCATAATTTCTTTCACAGGCAGGGAGACAAACACACACCACACAGTTGACCTGTCCGGGATTAGAGCACCTACCAAACTAGTTTAACACAGTACAGTATTACGCAGTTACAGCATGCGCCATGGAGATTACTAGGTTGTAGCAGCCTCAGAGGTGTATTCGTAGGTGGGTGACATCAGCAGGATTGCCAAAGAAGGGCATTCCAAGTGTACTGTGGGTTGTACATGTCTGTTACCTGCGTGTACCCGCTGCTTTACACCTACTTAAAAGTGTCTTATGCAGTCCTACTTGCCAGTATCAACAAGGCTTGCAGGTCTTCAACCGTGGACCATGCACACTGAGGTCACTGGATGTACTACTAAGCCATCTGGGTTGTATTGCATGGAGTCTATAATGCACATCCTACTACAGGTATTCCACAGTACTGAAAACACATGGGACAGTCACTTTGTGTACATATGTACAGTACCCTTGAATGTACTGTACTCTGTGAAACAACAAAGACAAGTCTACATCTGTACAACTGTCATAACTACATATATATATATATATATATATATATATATATATATATATGCATATACACAGACACAGCCATAGCTATATATATATATATATATATATATATATATATATATATATATATATATATATATATATATATATGCATATACACAGACACATGCATATATATATATATACATATATATATA
The DNA here is from genome assembly GCF_019279795.1 of Protopterus annectens. Classification (NCBI taxonomy): domain Eukaryota; kingdom Metazoa; phylum Chordata; order Ceratodontiformes; family Protopteridae; genus Protopterus; species Protopterus annectens. The sequence goes on from NC_056743.1 coordinate 37,562,226, forward strand.
TATATATATAGATATATATATATATATATATATATATATATATATATATATATATATATATATATATATATATGTATATATATACATACACATCTGAACGTCCTTTCTGACACAGAAGGGGTCCAAAGGAACTGACATGTACACAAAACAGAGGCATCTCTTGTGTTATAACATTTAAATCATAAGCAGTTCACCAGAGAAGGGATGGTTGTTGTGTATGTGGAGTTTGGGGTGGGGAATGATGGCTAATGTAATCTAACCCAGGGATTGTGGAGTTAGGGTGGGGGAATGAAGGGTATGGACCTACACCCCAGTGACCACTTCTGTGTCACTGCTCGACAGTAGCACAGGAAAATAACATACCCAACTGTAGTCATGCTTGACTGTGTATTCTTTACCATTCCTAACTATGTAATACTTTGTAGACACCGGTCACCACAGATGGCTACCATGGTGTGCTAAAAGACATTACACATGTGTATGCCTGACTACAGGGTAGTCACACACACACTTTCCAGTATTGTGCATACACGTCTTGCCTATGTAAAGGTAACTAGTACAGTGATATGCAGTTGGGGTATGTGTCACAGAACACATACAATTACACTTACTCTGATTCCACTTCTGAGTTGGGTGACATCACAGGACTGATTACTTGCAGTGGGGAGGGGGGAAGAGAGAGGTTTAGCAGTTGACAAGGATAAAGGCCAGTGCAAAAGGAGGTATCTCTTTGGAATGCAGCAAAACCCGCTGCCATGACGGGATGCAGACACAAATACACACACACAACCACACTCAGCCATTGCTGACACACACACTCAGGCATTTGCTGACACACCCACTCAGGCATTTGCTGACACACAAACACACACACACATGCACACACAGCCATTTGCTGACACACACACTCAGACATTTGCTGTCACGCACACAAACACATGCACACAGTTGCCAGTGGTGGGATCAGAACTCTTGCCTATCTACAGATCACTATTACAGTACTACGCAGTTATGAGATGCGCCACAGAGATTACACATTCCAAGGCAGTCAGACTGCCCTTCTACACTTGAGGACAACAACAGGGAGACTGACAGTCACAAAGTACATAGCTGTAGACTTGTGTATTTAAAGTAGGTGTCCATTACAACATGTATGCACAAACAAGACACACCATCTGCAGGTAGGCCTGAGAGGTATAGTTGTAGCACAACATGAACCTGAACTGGAGTATGGCCATCTGTGGAATGGACAACTACTATCACTATACAGGGTTACAGTGACATGCTCATACACTTAGTAGCACAGGGCCGTTTGGGATGTACTATGACTACAACTACACAAGGTTATACTGGGAATGCTCATACACTTAGTAACAAAGGGCTTGTTGGATGCACTGACTCAAATTACACAAGGTGGCAGTAGGTACGCTCATACACTTAGTAGCACAGGGCTGTTTGGGATGCACTCCGATTCTAACCACTGAAGGCCACAGTGTGCATGCTCAAATATTTACATGTACAGAACACATAGTAATGGACTCCTATTGTAAACACACAGGTTTACAGCTAGGTACATCTTACCTGTCAGTATATATGCACATCATACTGGTTTACTACCTGATACCTGTATGTGGCCCGTAAATGATATATCTGTGTCTGTGCTGTGTGATACACATGCATACATCTACATGAAGTACTGACATATATATGTTATGTATGCACATTCATGCATGTGTGGACGTGACAGACAATAGGTTACCTGGGTCACACAGGCGGATGCTACCTACAGCATGTGTCACACACCTTGCTGCTCTGAAAGGCATACATTTATAGCAGGTTGTGAACAGTGGCATTATACGTGGAACAGTGGCATGTGCAAGCATAATGTGTGAGCCACCTTGTGTAATGGTACTGAGGTGCAGGTGTCAAGATGACCTCTCCCGGCTGCTTTAGTAGTTGTCATTATTAGCAGGACTGCTACCCTAAGTATACCTCACATAGGTCATATACACAAGTTCTGCTGCTGCCCGCCACCTTATATGAGGCATTTGCTACCAAGCACATTAACGCCACATGCAGTGATCTCATGGTATGGGTGGCAACTGCCCTTCTGTCTCCCCTAGCCAAAATCATGGAAAATGTATCCATAAACAATTGCTGGACCACCTAATCCAATATAACTTACTTTCCAACTCACAACATGGTTTCAGACCCTCACACAGCACTACTACTGCTCTTCTTTCGTTCACTCACTGTATCAACAAAAAACGCACACTTAATAGGCTTTCATCTGCTCTTTTTATAGATCTGTCTAAGGTGTTTGATATGGTAAACCACCAAATACTTATAAATATCCTCAAATCCCTGTCACTAGATTCATCTGCAATAAAATGGTTCCAATCCTATCTAGAAAACAGACAACAGGCAGTGCTTTGTTATAATATTTTATCTACCCATCTACCCATTAACATACGGGTCCCCCAAGGGTCCATATTAGGACCCTTACTATTTTCTATATTTATCAACGACCTTCACCTAGCAATCCCCCAAGCTACATGCATACAATATGCAGATGATTCAACACTTATATGCTCAGCCACATCCATACCTGAGCTTTACTCCCTTACCCAAAAGGTCTTTAACACAGTTAAACTATGGCTTACTCAACGCTGTCTCCTACTAAACCCTAAAAAAACTAAACTCCTCCTTTTCACTCCTACTAGTAAGCCCCCCCAATAAACCTCACAGTAACATCCAATAACGACACTCATCCCCAGACTCAACTACCAAACTACTTGGTATCACCATAGATAACAACCTTAACTTTGACACCCACATTAATAATACCTTAAAATCTGTTAACAGAAAACTGGGCTCTCTCTACAGAATCAAACCATTTCTCTCTCCTGCAGCAAGAATCACTATTACTCACACTCACCTAATTTCTACTCTCCTTTATGCCTCACCCATATACACTAACCTCTCTAAAACCAACCTTAATAAAATGGAAAGTGCCTACAATAGCATAGCCAGATTTGCCACAGGAAACCCTTTCAGAACCCACCACTGTATCAACCTAAAACAACTAGGATGGCTTGAATTACAAAATCAGCTTAAATTCCACCAACTTACCATTGCCCACAAAACCCTTTACCATCCTATGGATACCCCTATACTATCCACCCTCATTGTCCCATACAACAATCTTAAGACTTTACGTTCATCACAAAGACTTCTGGTAAATATTTGTAAATCTAACAACAGGGCTGGAGACTCTCTCTTCTGTAATACTGTTGGAAAATGCTGGAACCTTCTTCCTACTGAACTTTCCTCTGTTCCCTCATTATCACTCTTCAAAAACAAACTGAAACGTTTTCTTAGAACACACTGGTTATGCCCCTGTACTAAACCTGACTGATCTATTACCTTTCCTCCTTGGATCTACCTACTCTCCTCTTTTCTATATTCCAGTTCCTTTTCTTAGTAACAACTAACTTATTCCTTTCTGGATCTTTTCTTCTTATCTCCTCATAACTTCTTTAATCAAACCTGTTTTTAACACATATTCTGAATATTGCAGCTTATACTTTTGTTATTATACCAACCCGCCTTCTAATAACTTTTCTACTCAGCTGCTATCTTTTACATTTTATAATGCAACTATATCTGTATTATGTTGTGTTTTTTTTACTTAGCACTACACTAAGAACAAATGACCAATGAGATTATTCCTTATCTTTTTTTCTAGCAATGTATAACATGAAATTAATCTTGCATATGTTATTATATTTCTGCTTCCTCGGAACTTATCTCCCTGGAACTCCGAGATTTCTCCTGGTCTTTCTTTCTAAGAATGTTTAACATGAATTTAATCTTTGTATATGTGATTATATTTTTTTGTGCTTCCTCGGAGCTTATCTCCCCGGGCTTCTACTGAAAATGGACAAAAATCCAGTTAGACTAGCCCGGTCAACAAATGTAAAATAAATAAATAAAATGAGCCAATGTTCTGCTGTTATTATGAGGTTGTCCAGTGTCTGTCATTCTGGGCTGTCATGACTGAATGAAGAGCCTTCAACACAGAGCACATGCATCCATGTTACACATGTGTGCAGATAATAACTAGGTCGCATTTACCCATATAGCCGCATTCTAAGGCAAATGTCCTACACACAGAAGTAACACCCTGACACCTATATGACAATTGCATTGGATGCTTATGTTAACCAGTGCGAGATGTGTGGCTTTAGTAATCCATTTGCTCAATGTAGAACCTACAGTGGGGATTACTGACATCTGTGCAGTGAGGAACACCTGGCTGAAAGCTCTGTAGTGCACAATTGTACTACCACCATATAACTCAGATTCAGACATGTGGGCCATAACAGTGGTATGGACCATTCCAGGTGGTGATGTACACATATTCATAAAGGCTACTCACATGTAAAGATCAGTACTCCCACATAACACATCACAGATGAGTCAGGTACAGGTGACAGTGGCACATGCTGCATTTTAGGGTGTATCCTCATATACATCCACCACCTTGTTCCCAGACTACCAACACACATCCATATGTGGTATGATATAGTATGGTAGACCACCAGATGACCCTTGATTGGTGGACTGTACCTAGGCCTACATCAACTGTGCAAAGTACCCATGTACAGACACAGCTGCATAATGTGTTATGAAATGCAATAATACCACTGTTTGTAACCAGCTCAGTTGTACACATACCAAGGTCCCTCAGATGTTGTCAGCATTAACACGGTTGACTGTTGCTGTACACCAGTAAACAACACCCACATGGTTGGATATGACCTAACCATACCTGGGCTGGATATGTACATCCCACACTCATACAACATAAGTTACATTACCATAGCTTCCGTTTACCTTTCTACATACAGGTAGCTACACTCATTCCACACATGCACATGGCAGATAGCATGCTAACAGTACATAAGGTTCGATATCTATGTTGACAGAGGTAATATTCCCTCTCTACTGGTCACCCATGACACCTATCATATCACACAACACCCCATGTGGCATGTATGTCTTTAGACATGTCCACCTAATGCAATGTCTACAAACATACCCAAATAACAGGACCATAGGACCTACAAGAGGCCTGTATTGACAGACTCAGGGAAATCCATCTCTGCACTGTATGTTTCTGAGTAGTCACAGGTGATATGTTCATGACATGTACAGCCATGTGTGGCCACAGCTCCTACACATACCTCATGTCAACAATTGCAAGCCATGCATGCTGCGTGCTGTCTGGACATTAGCCTCAGTACCGCAATAGCCAGTACATGCTGGGGTGAGATGTTTATAAGCCATACATGCTTGAATGAGTGTACTGCCTAGCTCTAACAGGGCACATTGCTGGCACTCTTCCAGTACACATGAGGTGTGTGTGTGGCAAATATGATGTGCTCACTGTTGACCATTACAGTGCCCTAGCTTCACCATGGTACTGTCAAGTAACAGTTTGTAGGAGCATGACATGGAATAATGCTGTGTGTGTCACACTATGTGCTGTTGTAATATATGTACACTTGGCTACTCGGTGAAAGTGGTGGTGTCCTACCAGTACATGAATACAACATCCATCATGGTGTAATGCTCGGCTATGTTTCACACATGGCGTGGGGAAGGTGTGGAATGTATCCTCTTGACCTGCTAGTGCACGTACTGATGTAGACTGCATATGTGTACATGTATTGATGTTTGTGTAGATTCCATGTGTGTGCAGTGTCTAATGTCTGAAGGTGACTGTTGTCTTAGTACATCATGCTGTTGCAATACAGCCTCAACATTGCCAACTGTATGTGATGATATGCTCAAGCCGTACATGAGGTATGGACAAATGTTTGGACATGACTACTAAGTGGTGGGGCTTTTTTGCAGATGAATGATTACTGAGGACAGCTCACTGGTGTGTTACAACCAGTCCTACAATAACCTGTGTATCTGCTAAGGTCAGGTTTTGTTAATTGAAGTGGAAGACAGACAATGTAGAATGCTGTAAGGGTGACAGTGAAGGCAAATCTCATGACACCTGTAAAAGTAATACCTCCCCTGTGCATATATTGTGCATATATCAGCACATTTATCAAAGGAAAGAGTCAGTAAGCATTGTACCGGATACGATAGTGCTGTACTTCTGTAGTACCTATCATGAGATAGGCAGGTGTTTGATTCACAGTACTGGCACGGGTGGGTGTGTGTGTCCATATACGTCACGTATGGTTGGGAATACATCCCACATGTTATCACTATCCTGTACAGAGTGAAGTGTAGAAAGAAAGGCATAGGCAGGTCGTTAAACCTCACACATGTAAAGTGTGAATATGTGTGTGACATAGGTGTATATCTTTGTAAATGCCATGTGTGTGTGTGTGTGTGTGTGTGTGTGTGTGTGTGTGTGTGTGTGTGTGTGTGTGTGTGTGTGTGTGTATGTATGGCTGTCCGATTCCTGGAGTGAGGCTGTATTTTACCATCGAGAAGTGTTAATGCCCCCTCCCCCCATCCTCTCAATGCAATCTAGCATCCCTGTTGATATCATCAATCGTAGACGGTCATACTAACCGCCTGTTAACACATACACCCCGGGGTGTGACCTGTTGTTACATAGCCTACTGATGGACCCCCCCACATACACTCACTGCACTGTAGTATCCCTGTCGATGTCCTCGATCTTAGGCCATTCTAACTACCTGTACATGTGTAATCTCTGTGGCGCATCTTGTAATTCCGTAGTACTATAATGATGATATGCACATAGGCAGGGGTTCTCATCCGAACACTCGCAACTCTGTGTGTGTGTGTCAGAGTGTGTGTTACTGTGTCTGTGTGGGTGTGTCTGTGTTTGCATGCTGTCATGGCAGTGGGTATTACTGCTTCCCAATGAGTAGCCACTATTTCCACTGGCCTTTACCCTTGTCATCCGGCATACCACTCTTTTACCCACTCCATGCTCCAGGTAACTATACCTGTAATGTCACCCACTATGGATGTGACGGCTCTGAACACAGTAGCTTACTACACAGCTATCATGCCCTTGGATCATTAGAACAGTAAACATAATTGAAACATGGGAGAATATGACTGTGATGTGGAAGCTACAAAGTGCATGCTGGTATTGCCATACTGACCTGTGGGTAGTCAACATGTACATATGGGACACCCGCAAGCACCAACATCCCCCGGCACATGCAACTACACCTGAAAGAGGAAGGCAGAACGTCAAGATCAACATGCTGTTAGTGTTGTTACACATGATACGTACTGTCAAACGTACAAAATGGATTCTAAAACTGCAATACATGGTATGTCTGCTGCCTGTCAACACTACTCAACAATATTAATCTACAATTGTCTACCTAGTATGTTCACCCTGTGCATCAAACCATATGAACATGTCCCTCCACCGATGGTGTGGATGATAGGGATGCGGCACAGGCATCATCATATGCACAGGGTGATAATGTTTGCGAGAGGCCTAGGCTGTGCCATTGGATGACATCATGTGTGTGTGTTAGGGCCTGTGATATCATTGGGCGTGTGTGGATGTTATGTGTGTGTGTGTTGAGGTGCCCTAGATTTGTTTCCAGTGTGTGTGTGTGTGTGTATGCATGGACACAGGTCTGGCATGTGGCTGGCCTACACAGGGGTATTATTGACAGCTGCAAAATGTACAAGCCAGGTTTCATAGTTCAAGGTGTCCGGCCATGGCCATGTGACCTGTGCCTGCCAGGGGTTGCATGGGCACTATCAGGCAGAGGTCCAGATTGGGTACCGTCTGATGCACATGTCCACTGGAATCATTTCCCTGTTGGGACTGTCCCGGATCACGTGCACGTGGCCTGCTATGTCCTGGTGTGGACTGCACAGCACCAGCTGCACTGCTGCTGCTACCACCACTATGGGAGCGGGCATGTGCAGTAGCATGTTCACATAGACCTTCAACAGGTGATGTAGCTGACCTACGTCCACGTGCCCAATGCCTCACTCCCACCAGATGTTCCAGCACAGATATTCCACGCTCAAGGATTGACATGCCATGGTCAAGGACTCCCACCATGTCACCCAATCATCTATCCAAAACATCTGCAAGATGATGGTGAGCATTTGCAAGTGCCTGGATGTTGTCAGTTAATGAACAGACAGCAGCCCTCTGAAGCCTCAGACCTTCTCTGTTGTGCCATTCAGCATGTGCCTGTGCCTCCATTACAGCCCAAAACATGCATCTGGTGACTCCAGCTGATGTGCTTTGTCTCACAGGGGCATGTTGGCCAATGGTCCTCCTACGAGCAGCGCTGGGCACATGCCTGTGTGGGACATCACCAGTCTGTTGACTGGAATCATGGTGTGCAGGCACACCTTCCATAGTCACCACACTTCCCTGTTCCATGCTACCACCTGCCAACTGTTCTTCCTCTATGGCCGGTGGTGATGGGGTATGTGCAGGCAGGGGAACTGTGTGCGAGGATGAGGGGGAGACAGGTTGAATGGCAACCAATGGTACAGATTCAGCCCCTGACAACCCTGCCTGTGCCTCAATCATACTATCATCATCACTGCTAGAGTCTGTGGGGACACTAACATCAGGTGGACCGCAGAAGGGCAACACACCTACATCAACACCTGTGAGGGGAAGACAAGAACTGTACATTACAAGTTATACTAGACACACACAGGCAGACAGACAGAGACACACACACAGACAGAGACACACATAGACAGACAGACAGAGACACACACAGACAGATGGAGACACACACAGACAGAGACACAGACACAGAGACACAGACACAGGCAGACACACACACACACACACACACACACACACACACACACACACACACACACACACACACACACACACACACACACACACAGACACACGCACTACATGCAGGTGATATGGCAGATGGCATTCAGCTTAGACAATTATAGTTTCAGCTTAGGCAATTATAGTAGTAGTTATCATACATCCCTGAGTTTCACACAAAATCATGCATGTGTTATAGCAGACAGCATGCACCTTACACAATTATAGTGGTGGTTAGCATACATACCTGTATTGCACCATTTGTGTTAGTAGCCTATACCCCATACCTGCAACACAATGCATGCACTTTGCACCGTTGCATCGCACTGCCATGGTGTGTGCAACATACACCACATGTTAACAGACCATCGCTGACCTTTGTACATCTGCCACTGATGCTTTGTGTTGGCCACCGCCCCTATGTGTGAGGACATGAGCAGTAGGTATGTCAACTGCATACTATGTTTGCCTGAGGCCTAGTTTGCATATCTCCCCCAAAGCAGTGCATGTCTGTTCAACATTATTCTGTCTACCCCTGAGCTGAGTGTAGACATTGTGCATGTGGCTGTACACACATGTTTGACATGGCCGTCCCAACTTTGCAATGGTGCCACAGACCAGCACAGGTTTACAGTACACCGGCCTGCTGTGTGGCGTATGACCTTGCCAATCACATGTAGTATGACATGTCTTCTGCTGACATGTTGAATGACATGCATACATGTGTAACACAATGGTGTCCTTTCCAATCTACAGTACGGTAATGGTGTCCCAATGCAGGGACGTGTTATACTAACATGGGCCTTCAGCTGATGCAGTGTTGTCTGTCCACCCTACAAATATGCAGGGGCATACTGCGCATTGAGCTGATGTGCATAGCCATTGCAGGGCATCATGTGGCTTCACAATTGCTATGCAGTGTGAGCTACTGACACAGTTCATAGCCATGACTATGTTTGCATACAATACATATATAATGTGGAATGTGACCTATGTCACTGAGATGTATACACAATAAACCCTAATGTGGAATGTGTGACACAGGTCACAGAAGGGTATATGGATGACACCCCTGCACATCTGCAACCATATTACTGATACCTGGTAACTATGCCCACACATGGCTAACTTACAAGTACTTTATGTCTCACATGCCATCTGTGTACCTCACACACATGAGGAGCAGGCATGTCTGACACCAGCAAGGTGAATGTACTGTATCTGTGGCTTGATGTGGATGTATGTGTATGTTGTGCAACACATGTATGTATTTGGATACTGTATAGGTGAATGCTTCCATGTCGTGACACACTCAAGATGTTCAAGACATGTTATGTGGTGGTTTCATGTTATGCCTACAAAAGCTGTCCACATGCCTGTATGATGTTTAATGTTTCACATCTGCAATATCACCATTACACAAAGGTCATAGTTGTATTGTGTTGAGCCAATGTACAACAGGGTGTACACACATGTACATAACTTCTACTGTGTGTGTTGCTTCATGTCTCTGGCCATCCTCCATGGCCATGTGTACACATGTTCAGTCCAATGGTTGTGATGGTCATCTTATTTCACATGTCAGTGTTATCCCATATGACATACACCCATAGGTGTCATATGCTCCACTGAGGACAGGGTTATGCAGACAAAGAGTGGTATGTATGGGATGTGAGACATGCTTTGCAGGATAGTTGAGCAGTGTTGCAGTCAGCTCACTACATGTCATGGACATGTCTGATAGCACATGGCATTGTGTGACATTCATAGCAAATGTCATCCACAGAGCACACATAATATACCTGAGGGGTAGAGGCCTATCGTGGGGCAGTGAAACACACTGCAACACACAACACATTCATGTTAGGCAATGCTCCTTATTGGCCTCCTTACAAACCCATGCAACAACTGGCTGTGAAATGGTGACTGTAGCCATGGTAGTGCAGTTCTGGTACAGCATGATAGGTGCTGGTTTGGGACACATTTGTAGCCTTGAGTGACCACATGATGCTTCATGATGATGGCTTACGGCACTACAACCCATCCAGTTATTGTAACCACAGTACTACACATAGCTTTCATTGCTATACACCTCAATGTTGTGTGTGTACAAACATATGCACCAATAAACAATATGCATACCAATCACCATTTGAAAAACCGACACATATATGTCTTGTAATGCTATTGAGTGGCTAGGTCATATAACACACATTAGGTATGTGTGCATTTTAAATATGCATTTGTGTTTTAGCATGCCATGTCATGGATGACACTGGCATGTCCACAATATGATCTACACTCACCATAACTACTGTACATTGGCTATGTGGACCAATGGTATTCCATCAGTTATACATGCACCACTGATCTTGTGTGTATACACATCATGCATGAGCTAAAACTGTGTCCACAATTATTTGCTAAAGACACAGAGGCTCTAATCAGAATTGGATATCTATGTGACACACAGATACACATCCAGCCATAGTATGTATACCTGTGAATGATGGTGCACAGTACTTTAAAGAGTTTTTAATACTTGCACAGCAATGTTGTGCCCATGTATACATTGAGTTCCAGGGGGAGGCCAATCACCGAACAACAAAACACATGCATCAAAGCTATGTATACTGTTAGTAACAAGGACTGTCTACACTCGCACTGCATGCTGTTGAGCAACACATGTCCTGCATGCTGACATGTGTGATATGACTGTTTGGCTTGTGATACTGTACCCCACTATCAACTGCTATTGAGTATGTTCTGAGATTGCTGGTGGTGTGTGTGTGTGTGTGTGTGTGTGTGTGTGTGTGTGTGTGTGTGTGTGTGTGTGTGTGTGTGTGTGTGTGTGTGTGTGCATGTGTCTGCATGTGTTCATGTGTTCATGTGTGCATGTGTTCATGTGTTCATGTGTGCATGTGTTCATGTGTGCATGTGTTCTGACATCATGTACAGGTCTTAAAGTGTGTTTCCTGTTTTACTCTCACAGGTGCTGAGGTTGGGCTGGTTCAGTGCAGCAGGGAACCTGATGTCACTGACACAAATAGTGATAATGAGGATAGGTGTGTTGAGGCACAGGCATATTTGTCAGGGTCTGTTGTTGGGCCACCAATTGACAGTACACAAGTCTCCACCCCATCCATGCACACAGTCATATTGTCTGTACATCTATCATCACCAATGCCCTTAGCAGAGGGACAGTGTACAGTCGGCAATGGCCAGGACAGTGTGGTATCTATGGCACATGCATCAGGACACAGCAGCCATAGCCAGATGTCTGGAACGGTACCACATAGGCAGATGTCCAGGGGTCCTCGTCAGAGCACTGCTGGTCATCATGCCCCTGGCAGACGTGCCATAACTCTTACAACCACACGCATGTTCCAGGCAGTCATGGAGGCACAGGCATGTATGGAACGGTACACCAGACAGGGACTAAGGGCACAGAGGGCTCATAACACCTCTGTAAATGACAGTATCCATGACCTAGCAGGTGCCATATGTAATTACACTGAGGTCATTGATAGACGTTGGGGTGAGACATTAGATGCCCTCCACAATGTCATGCCCATGCATCAGGACAGTGCGGGATGGTTGAGACATTGACGTGGACGTATGCCAGCAACATCATCAGCTGGCAGTCACTGTGGATGCCAATCATGTCATAGCCTCTCCCGTAGTGCCAGTACCAGCCCCAGCAATGTTGGGGGGGCTGTCCATAGACCATCCTAGAAGACCATGTGCACATGGCTCTGGCCAGTCCCAGCAGGGACCTGGATCCAGTGGACATGTGTCAACCTCTGAGGATAGTATCCAGTCTGGATTAGTACCTGATACTGTCTGTAGCACTCCTGCCAGGCACAGGTTCCAGAGATGGTGATCTGTAAAGCCTGCCAGATACAGTCTGCAGCTGTCCCACAAATCCCCGTATATGGCAGCCACATGGTGGTACTGTGTGCATGCAGACAGACACACATAAACTAGACACCTAGGGCAAACACATACCACACACATTACATCCACATTGGCCCATAACAGTACTCTTGGCCCTCACACACACACTCACACACACATGTTGATTGTATGGCTCAATGTAGGCCTCTGGCAAACCAACAACACACCCTGTGCATATGATGAAACCTGTGCCACCTCCTGTCGTCTGTAACATTGATGCAGGAACAGGCTAACATGGTGCTGATGCACAGGGTGACTTTATAACAGAATAACAATGTTAGCATGCTGTCAGCAGTAAAGTGTAATGATATCCTTGAAGGTGTAGCTGAGCAGGCATGATGCATTAAAGCTATAATTATTAATGTAGTATTGTTTACACCAGTGTTTATTCCAATTGTGTATTGTCTGTCCATGTGCCACTTGGCTGATGTGTATAGTTTTGTCAGCATGTGTTAGAGAGTGGACAGTAAGTGTGGGATGTGTGCAGCACAGATTTGCAGGTGTACATTTGTGAACATGGTTGAGGTGCACTGTCTGCATGTACGTGCATATTGGACACATGGGCAGGGTGACATGCCCTGTATTAGACAGTGTTAACACTCCATAGTTTCTATTGGTGGCCAGTATGCATTGTACTACACACATTTTGGAATGGTACACGTGTGCGTATGACATGGTTTGACACTGTTCTGTGGGTGATACTGTTGTTACTATCTGTCATTGGTTTGCATTCTGGTAGTATACATAACCTCAACAGCCTGACCATAAGCAATTGTTAGATTATGTCTTGACAACTGACACACAGATGTAGGACACACAGTAACATTTGCAGCCTTCAAGTACTATTCTATGCCAGTAACCAGTGGTATTCACCTGCACTCAGTCCTGGGACCACTCCTGTTTGCAATATAGCTTTCTTAGGTGCAAGCAAACACAGTAGGGATATGTCTGGCCATGTTTGGCAATGCATACTGTGGTCTATAGTGCATTCTCCAGATGACACACACATCCTCCAAAAGGGTATCATACAGACAGATACCTGGTGTCAAACCCATGCTGTAAAGCTATAAGCCAAATAAAGCATAGTCATCCACTTTTACAAAACATAGTATCCCCAGAGTACCACATAGGTAGTAGCCCCCAAAATGTTGAACAGGTACCGATGTATACATAGAGCCATGTGTTACGTCATCTCTCCTTTGATAATCAAAGAGTTTTGGAAATCCCTCTGTGGATCACATAGGCAATAAGGGGTCTGCATGCATATCCACAAAGGTTGTTGCACACCTATAATAACTAGCCATCTTTGACAGACTTTGCTGCTTTTGAACAGGTTTCAAATATACCTCAGGCATAAACCCTCACTCACACTATTCAATAGAAACTGTAATGAGTGTATGTGAAACGGATTACGTAGGCCAAGGATCACTGCAGTGGCTAGGCTTGTCACAAGCATACAGATGTGACCTAAGGTCTGGAAAGTGGCAGCACACTCTGGCAAAGATAACAGATGTGTTCATGCAGAAAGCAGGGTTCCCACCTATGAAATAATTGAGGTCATATGTATGTATATATATTTGCCACACAGCTACCTGACATGTGTAATGCACATACTGTTGTCATTGTGATATGTCATACAGTAGTAAAAGCAAAACCCACATCACATTGACCAACAGTGTCACACACGTGGAGCACACACACAGTCATCAAGTGCAGGATTCAAATCCCTACCTAATTACTTTATGATACTAGAGCAGTACGCATGAACACGACGCGCTATACACATTACTGGGAGTTCTCTTTTCCACAGGTATATTTGTAGGATGGTGACATCATCAGACTTGACAAAGATGAGTATACCACTTTTAAGGTGTTTCAGTAGTCTTCAAAAAGGCTGCTCTTCTCCAAGGAGACACACACACTCTCATACAGTAGGCAAGTGCAGGATTCAAACCCCCTACCTAACTACTTTATGATACTAAAGCAGTCCGCATTAACACGACACACTATACACATTACTGGAAGCTCTTCTTTCCACAGGTATATTTGTAGGATGGTGACATCATCAGACTTGACAAAGATGAGTATACCACTTTTAAGGTGTTTCAGTAGTCTTCAAAAAGGCTGCTCCTCTCCAAGGTGACACACACACCCACTCTCATACAATTGACAAGTGCAGGATTCAAACCTCTACCTAATTACTTTATGATAGTAGAGCAGTACGCATTAACACGACGCACTATACACATTACTGGGAGTTCTCCTTTCCACAGGTATATTTGTAGGATGGTGACATCATCAGACTAGACAAAGTGGGTTACATTAGGTGGGCTACATAGAAGGAATTTCTAAACACTTTGGCAATGTGATCATCAAAGGAGAGTTTACTGTCTACCGGGGTCCCCAGGGCCATAATTACATTCTCCGTACATACTGGATTACCACCTATGTGGTAATTTGTGTGCACTTTGTTTTATCCAAAGGGGATGACTATACATTTTTTGGCATTCTGCTTGAGGGCATTGTTTTGACACCAGGTATCTGTCTCTGTAAGACCCTTCTGTAGGATGTCTGTGTCAGCCATAGAGTTGATTATGGACCACAGTTAGCAGTCATCTGCAAACTTGTTCAGCCATACTCCTCCCGTGCTTGCCTGTACCTCTGAGCAGTATCTACTGAACAGGTGGGGTCCCAGGACCAAGACCTGTGGGATGCCATTTGTGATTGGTTTAGAGTTGGACATGGCACCCGCAACTCTAAACATGTGTGTCTGATCTGTGAGCCAGTTGGCCACCCATCCTGTGACATAGGTGTTAATGTTCAAGCTGGTAAGCTTGTCCATGATGCCAGAGTGGGGAATGGTGTCAAAGGCCTTAGTAAGGTCCAGGTGGGCTGTGTGGACTACTTTCACCTCCATTTGTGTCCTTGGTAACTGTTTCAAAGAAGTCAACTAGGTTTAGGAGGCAGGATCTGCCTTTAACAAAGCCAAGTTGGGTAGAGTCCAGTGTCCGGAGGTTCCCAATGTCTCTGTTTATGGGTTTCATGATAATTTGCTCCATAGCTTTGCAGACCAGGCTGAGTAGGCCTATAGGGCAGTAGTTTCCAGGTTCTGTTGTGGTACCACCTTTGTGGAGCTGGATGAATGTTGCTGTATGCCTCTCTTTGGGTACATAGCCTCTGGTAATGTTGAGTCTGGACAGAGAATGTAGGTGAGGGTGTAGTTCCTTTTGGGGCTGGTGTAAGATGCAGCCTGGAACACCATCCAGTCCCACTGATGCTGTGTTCTTAG
Organism: Protopterus annectens; assembly: GCF_019279795.1. Lineage (NCBI taxonomy): Eukaryota > Metazoa > Chordata > Ceratodontiformes > Protopteridae > Protopterus > Protopterus annectens. Next base: position 37,578,320 of record NC_056743.1, read on the forward strand.
CTTTGGAGAGGGCTGTTTTTACCTGCATGCCCATGAAGTCTGGGGCTCTGCATTCTTTTGGGATGGACACAGGCCCTTTTGGGGGTGATGGGGGGGAGTTTGCACTGAACTTGTCTGCCAGGATGTGGGTAATATAAGTTGGTTCAGTGTATTTTTTGCTATTTTGCAGTAGCTGACAGCATATTTGAGAGTTGCCACCTAAATGTTTGGTATAGCTAATGAAGGCTTTGTGGTTGTTATTCTTACATTCCTTGGCGATTTATCTTTAGAAACTGGTCTTGGATTATTTTATAAGCAATCATTGTGTCTTCCTAACAATGATCAGTGATGCCTTTCCTTTTGTGAAGTTTGCTCTATCATGTATTCGTTTCCTCCTTCTGTTGTATAGCTTATTTATGGGCAATGACCACCAGATTGGTTTCTTATTTTTGGAGGAGTGCATCTTGGTTTTATTTGGGATGTCTCGAGCCATGCATCCCTGTAGATGTTCATAGAATGCACTTGTAAATGATTCTGCAGATTGTATAGCATTATCCTATAGCAAGGGGGCTTTGGAACTTTCCACTTTGGTCTTGAGAAGTGTGCAGTTTGCTTTTGAAAATTTCTTCACAGTGGTTTCCTTGACTGGGGGTGGGGGGGTGAGATGTGGATGTCCAGTGTGATTACTTTATGATCTGATATTACTAGCGAGGGGTTTATCTCTGTTGTGGAACACTGGCATCCCATGTTGGTAATGATCAGGTCCAGTATGTTGTCACCTCTAGTGGGTGTGGTGACCAGCTGTTCCAGGGCGTTTGAGTTTTTAAACACTAGGAAGCATTGGGCAAAGGACGTTGTACACGAGTAATTCTCCCAGTCAATGTTTGGGTAGTTGTAATCTCCTCATACAATGGTGTTTGGTAGGACCTTTATATTTTCCACTGTTCTCAGGAATACTTAGTGAGGTTCCTGAGACAAGGTAGGTGATTTGTAGCAGGCTACAATCTGATAAGCAGCTTTGCCCAATGTTAGTTGTACTTGCATGGTCTCCAAGGCCTCATGCTGTGCCACTAACCTGAAGGTGTGGGTATCCATAAGGTAAATGGATACACGCCTTCCTTTTGTATTTCACTCTGGGTTTGGGGGCCAAAGATCAGAGGGATTGTGAGTGTTTTACATGGAGCATGTCCAACAGCTCTGTGTTTGATATAGCTTTGTATGTTAGGCAGAGATCACCTCTGAGTAGGCGATATGCGCGAGAGTACAGCTGGAGCATTTTGAGACGGTCTATGTATGGCATGTATTTCAGGCTGCTAATGCTTTTTGTGAGGTATTTCTGCAGGCTTTCCAGTTGTTGTAGATGTCTTGTGAGGTACATAGCAAAAGGGGCGTTGTACTCTATTATGGATCTAGTGAGTGATGAGTAGAGAGGAGCAATGTCCTTTTCTATTCTGCATGAGACACCTTTTGTGATGAGGTGTGCCATGTAGAAGGATTTCCTGACTACTGTGGGGATGTGATTATCAAAGGTGTGTCCACTGTCCACCTGTGACCCAAGGTCTCTTATCACACTTTCAGTGTTAAGTATACTACCGCCTATGTTGTAGTTCATGGCTACAGAGTTTTTACCAAAGGGGATGACAATGCACTTTTTGGCATTGAGCTTGAGGCCATGGCTTTGACACCAGGCATCTGTCTCAGTGAGGCCCTTTTGTAGGATGTCCACATTGTTAGTAGTTTCAATTATGGCTCCTAGTTTGCAGTAATCTGGAAACTTCATTAGCCACCGACCTTCCATGTTAAAGTTTACTTCAGGGAAGTAGATACCAAACAGGACATGACCCAGAACTGAACCCGGTGGTACTGCGCTTCTCACTGGTCCAAAGTTGTACTTGGAGTCTGCTACTTTCACAGTGTGTGTTCTGTCAGTGAGCCAGTTGGCAACACATCTTGTGACATAGCAATTTATACCTATTTTAGTGGGTTTATCTATAATTCCAGAGTGGGGGATGGTGTTGAAAGCCGTGGCAAGATCTACATAGGCTGTGTGAACCACCTTACCCTTGTCTATGGTTCTGGCGACTGCTTCAATGACATCTGTCAGGTTTAGGAGACATGATCTGCCTTCTACAAACCCAACATGGTTGTGGTCCAGAGTTTGGAGATTACCAATGTCTTTTTTTATAAGTTATATGATAATACATTCCATGGCCTTGCAGAGCAGGCTCATCAGGCTAATGGGGCACTAGTTCCTGGGGTCCATGGTGGTTCCCCCCCTTGTGCAGTGGGATAACTGTCGCTGTGCACCATTCAGCAGGCATGAAGCCTGAGGTGAGGCTATGACTGAACATGGTACGTAGGTGTGGTGCTTGTTCGTTCTGTAGTTTGTGTAGAACACAGCCTGGATGTTATCTGGTCCAATGGATGCTGTGTTCCTGGCTTTGGAGAGTGTTTTTACCTGTGCAGCCGTGATAACAGCAACTTTGCAGTCTTCCGTTATAGAGATGTGCTCTTTCATGGGTGAGAGGGGGGTAAAGTTAGCACTGATCCTATCTGCCAGGATGTTGGCAATATCAGTTGGGTCTGTATATTTAGTGCCATTGAGATGTAACTCAGAGCAGATCTGAGTGTTGCCATTGATATTCTTGACATAGCTATAGAATGCTTTGTGGTTGTCTTTAGAATCAGTGTCGATTTTGTTTTCATAACTAGCTTTGGAGGGTTTTACCAGGGATCACAGCTTCTTACTGATGTTGACCATGGAGCTCCTCCCCTCATGGGATTTTACCCTCTTTTGCAACAGTTTCTTCCTTCTGTTGTGCAGTTTGTTTATGGCAGGGGAACACCAGATTGAGTTCCTTTTCTTGGAGGATAGCGTCTTGGTTCTGTTTGGGATAGCACAATGCATGCAGTCATGTAAGTGCTTATAAAGTGCAATTGTGAAGGATTCAGTAGTCGTAACTGTATTGTCCATCTGCATGGGTGTCCTGCAGTTCAGCACTTCTGTCTTAAGAAGCATGAAGTTGGCTTTGGAGACATTTTTTAACATGGTTTCCTTAATGGGGGTGTGGGTCCAGAATGTGGATATGTAGGGTAATTAGCTTATGGTCAGATGGGACCAATGAGGCGCTGACTTCAGGTGTGGACCGGTCACACAGGACAAACCAAACCCCGTAACCAACACAAATAACCACAAAGTGAACTAAATGCTACTCATTGCCAGAAGTCTCAGCCTCCAGATGCACACACTCGAGGCACTTCTCAGTATGGAGAATATTGATATCTGTGCAGTAACAGAAACCTAGTTCAAAACTCCAGACAGCAAACCAGCACTACCAGGATACTACTCATTCCATACCTTCCAGCATCAGAACCTGAATCATAGCACATAGGGTGAGGATGTATCCATATTCATCAAGGATACCTACACCTCTCTCTACATGCTCTCTACAGGATATGTACCCATAGAATGTTGCACAGCAACGTTCTTCACACTCCACAGGGGTGGAGCCACAAAAACCCCTTGGCATTCATGCTCTATGAGCCTGACAAGTGTGTTCTGCAAGGCAATGGAGCCAATCATAATGGAAGTCAACAATACAGAGATTGGGAACCTTCACACAGTTGAGCACACCCAGTTTGGCTTTGTGAAATGCAGAGCATGCCTCCTGAACTGGGAGGATTTCTTTGACAGTTACCCAGGCTACAGATGATTGAAATGAGCTCAACGCAGCCAAGCTATACCTAGCTAAGGCCTTTGACACCATTCCCCAGTCAGGTATCATAGATGAACTCACCAACCTGGCCATGAATCCATACATCACAAGATGGATTGCAAACTGGCTCACAGATAGATCCCACACATTAAGAGTTGCTGGCTACATGTCAGACTCTACACCAGTAATGACTGGTGTCCCCCAGGGTTCAGTCCTGGGGTCCCTCCTGTTTGGTATAGACTTCTCAAATGTACATGCCAACACAGGAGGGTTGTGGTTGACTAAGTTTGCTGGGAACTGTAAAGTGTTTGCCATAATAGATTCCCTGGAAGACAGACATATTCTCCAGAAGGGACTCTATGAGACAGATGTGTGGTGTCAGAATCATGGCCTCAAGCTCACTGTGGAGGAATGCATAGTGATCCTCTTTGTTGAAAACAAAATACCCACAAACTACCACATAGGTGTTACCCCCTTAAAAATGACAAGGTGGTAAGGGATCTGGGGACACAAGTAGATGGTCATCTTTCCTTTGACAACCATGTTGCCAAAGTGATTGGGAGATCCTATGTGGCCCACCTCATCAACAAAGGGTTTGCATCAGGATCCAAAGATGTAGTGTTGGCACTCTACTCTTACGTCATCAGACCCATCATTGAGTACAGTGCACCATGTTGGATGTACTCGACTTAGTATATCCAGCAGCTGTAGAGACCAGATAGGTACCTCACCAAGAGGATTATTGGCCTCAAACAGTTGTGTTGTGCAACACAACTGGTAAAACTAAATTGGTTCTTCATTGTGTACCGCCTACTCAGAGGCACACTCTGCCTAACATACAGAGCCATGTCCAACACATAACTGTTGAACATGCTCCATCTACAGATAACAACACTGAGTCACCCTACACATTCCAGGGATATGAACCTCATCAGAATGATGAATACAACATGCTGGTGGGATAGAGTACCATCCCAAACACTTGCCTTTACTGAGGAACAAAGTCCCAATGTACATCAGACAAAATCCCTCGCTGACACTCTTCAACTGGAACCTTGATGAGTGGATGGGAAACGGACAGTTCATGCCAGGCATCACATCAGCAGCCCCACCAGAAAGGGGCTTAGAGTACTAAGTATTAGAACTAGGCCTTGGGTGACTACCCAATGGTGTGGTGAAAGCTGCACAACTTGCGTAGGCTGATATATGCCATCGTGGAGATAGTCTACTACATACCTATGAACCTATGTGACAGGTACATGTCTACAGATAGTAGATGTGTACTTCATTGCACAGTCATGTTGTACAGCAGACACATGGACCACATACACTGTAATGCTTACAGATACTGGTGGCTATGTACAGTGGGAGAGATGTGCACCTCATGTCTTTCATGCCATTGGGATGTGTGCTGGGTGGGACAGTCTTGGATGGCTCCCTGTCATGGTCACCCTCTTACACACATCTCTGCCCATCCATCTTTGGCTTATTATACTGTTTCCCCTACATATATATAGGTACATAGGTAGGTAATAGGCTATCTGCCTGAAGGCATATATTAGTACGGCCAGAGTGTGCAGCTATCACCGCCCATGGAGTTAGTTCCCTAGGCCTCTGTGTAGTAGAGCTGATGAAGTGATCCATGGTGTGACAGTTCAGTTTCACATACACTGATCAAGGCTCCTCTGGAAGAGTGTCAGTGAGGGACTCGGCTTAATGTCGGTTGGGAGCCTGTTCCAAAGCAAGGGAAGTCTGTGAGTTAGTAATGTATCCCTCCAACATATTCTATTTAATGTTGTGATGATGATATCCCTAGAGCATGTGGTACAGTGAGCTTGGGTTTACTTCAGATAGCGCATGTACATCAGTTCTGCATTGGACATGGACCTGTCTATTGGGCAGAGATCTCCTGAGTAGACAGTATGCAACAGAGTACAGATTGAGTTAAATTCAGTCTTGTTGCAACTGTTTGAGGCCAGTAATCATCTTGTTGAGGTACTTCAGTGGTCTTTCCAGCTGCTAAAGGTGCCTAGTCAGATTCATCGCAAGTGTGTTGTGGTACTCTCTGACGGGTCTGATGACTGATGAGTAGAGGGAACCTCCTTTGACCTACATGCAAAGACCTTGGCAGTTTGTGGGAACACATAGCATGATTTTCTGACCACTTTGTGAATGTGTTTCTGGAAGTAGAGATGACTATCCACATGTGTCCATAGATCCCTTATTATCACCTCCATATTTAGAGTGTTGGCAGCTATGTGGTATTTGTATGACTGTAGCTCGAGGCCATAATTTTGAAACCACATCTGTCTGACTGAGACCCTTTTTAAGGATGTCTCTGTTGTCCGAAACATCGATTATGACAACTTTTTTGCAGTCATCCACAAACTTTGCTAAACATAGCCCTTGTGTGTTTGACTGTATTTCTGAAAAGTATACACCAGACAGGAGGGGTCCCAGGAATGAGACATGGAGGACAGCAGTTGTTACCAGCTTGAACAGGAGACCACAATTCTTACCTTGTGGGATCTATCTGTGCCCCAGTTGGCAATCCATCAGATGACATACATATTTATGCACAGGTTGTTGATTTTGTGGATACAACATGTGTCTGGGATGTTGGAAAAGGGCTTTTCAAGGTCTATGTGGGACATGTGTAGCTCATTTCATTGATGTATATCCTGGGTGACTGCCTTGAAAACAGTCTAGCAGGTTTGGGAACCATGATCTTCCCCTGACCAAACCAAAATTGGTAGGGTTTATGAGTTCCATCATGATGGAACCCATGGCCTTGCAGATCAGGCTTAATAGGCTTATAAGACAATAGTTCCCATGGTCTGTTGTGCACCAACACTTGTGGAGTGTGCCAAACGTTGCTGTAATGCATTCAACAGTTTCATATCCTGTACAGAGGGTGAGTCTCAACAGACTGTTCAGGTGCAGGGTCTGTTTGTTTTGGAGTTCACATATGACACAGCTAGGGAAACCATGTCATCCCATAGACGCCATGTTTTTAGGTTTGGAAAGTGCTGTTTAACCATTGTATATGTGATTTCTGGGTTTTCACAATCTCCAGGTATGATAATGGGCCCTTTTGTCAGTGAGAGGGGGGTAAATATGTATGAACCTGTCTGACAAGATGTTGGCAATGTCAAGTCATGTACATGTATTCATTTACAGTTTGCACTGACTCAGAACATATATGAGTTTACATTGATATTTATGACATAGCAAAAGAAAGCTTCATGGTTCTCTATGGGCTGTTTGACAATATTTTTGCCAGAACATGGATTGGATAATGTTAGACATGCTCATTGTTTATTTGTGATACTGATCGGAGATTTATTGATCTTCTTTGAATTTTCACTTTCTTTGAACAACTTAAGTACTTGTAGTACATAGTTTGATTATGACAGGAGTCCAATATATTATATGGGTCTGTTTTCATATAACTGTGTGCGCAAGGCAGGACTGGTGAATAGTGACACGTTTCTGGGGTAAGAACTGAAACTTCCAGATATGTGTGGCCCACTGCTGTACTCAGACATGGCCTGTGTGTGAGCATGCCAAGTATGACCTTAAAGGTATGTTGTTGACTGACATTTGCTTCATTTATTTAAATGTGTGAGCATGCCCAGTATGACCTTTCAGTATGTTGCTGACTGAAATTTGCTAAATTTGTTGGTGTGTGAGCACGCCCAGTATGACCTTTCAGTATGTTGCTGACTGAAATTTGCTAAATTTGTTTAAGTGTGTGAGCATACCTAGTATGGGCATATATACTATATGTGTGTGAAAAATCAAGTTGGTTTTTACTTCAGGGCTCACCTTTGTGTTGTATATCGACAGGAAGCACGCTGTGCCTGCAGGGCTTCCATGAGTCACTTTGCATGAACTTATCAACATTTCTACATACAGGGGGCATACCTCTCAACCTCTTAGAATAAGAAATCTGGACAAGCCCAAAAAAAAAAGTAAGAAAAATAGGGGCAATTTTAAATTGTTCTTACAAAACTTAAAATGTTGATAGAATAACAGGTCTTGCATTAGCACTTTTTTTTTTTTTATGAAGTCTAAAAGTCTAAAAAATGTCATGTCTGTTTTTCTTTCTTCAGTCTCTAATTTTTTTTTTGCCACAATTTTGCCAAAGCCACAATTTAAAAAAAAACCAAAATATAATATAAAATCTGGATCTTCTGCAAAAAATGTACACTGGGGGCAGCTATTATTTGTACATTTCTACCCGGGGGGCACACCTGATTGTTACTGTGGGTGTACATAGGATGAGGGGTTCACATGACACTTATACACATTTGCTAGGCCTGCACTGCTATGTCAGGTACTCCATTTCAGTCTGTAATGTTGCCTATCGTACTGGCTTGAGGCATACTACTGTACTACAGATCTTAGATTCCAATTTCACGTATATTAGTTTGTAACTTCATAGCCTACCCAACCCACATCACACTGCCTGGCCTGCTGTTTTCTGTCTGCATAAGCCTGGGGGGAAGTTCAGAGGGCATGATACAGCATTTGTTTGTGTTTGCGTTAGTCTACAATTGTCCTGCTGTGTATGTGCCAGTGAAATGCTGTCATGGCTTAGTGGTTCAGTACTGTGACTATAGTGCACAGTATCCTGAGTTCGAGCCCTGTCACTGCTTTTTATTTTCCTGCTGGGCAGACCTGACTGGTTAAGGAACAGTAAAGCAGGTGTGAGCGTGTTTACCCGACTTTGCCTGACTTTGCCCAATATTGCCCAACGTTGCCCAATGTTGCGCTAGTTTGCACGGTGTGCAGCTCCACGCAATTGTGCTTAAATATGCTAAATAGTGGTAAAATGTGCTTAGCACTGCTTTATATTGTTTAAAATAGGGCAATCATGCCTCAGGTGGTGCTGCAGGGCTGCCTATGTCGGATGCACATAGTACACTCACTATATATGTTTGAAAACAGGTAGTGTCAAGTTAGGCATCCCTTTTATAGAACGTGCGAGTCAGAGAGAGGTGTCATTTCCAGGGTTCCTACTGAGTCAGTGTATGTGCTATGCATTGCCTCTGCCAAGGCCAAGGAATACTGGGCATGCCTCCTTCTGCCTACTGGGGCAGGCTCAGGTTGTTCCTCCTCCGAGTCATGCTGTGCCTGTGCAGCTGCTGCAGCTGTTTTCACAGGATCATATTGTGTAGCATGGCACATACCATGACAATTTGGGTACATGTAGTTGGTGAGTACTGCAAGGCTCCACCAGATGTGTCCAGGCACCGGAACTGTGACTTGAGCATCCCAAACACACTCTCAATAATGTTTCTTGTTTATGCGTGTGCCTCATTATGGAGTTCTTGTTTGTGTGTGTGTGCATTTCTGATGGGTGTCATCAGCCACAGCTCCAGTGCGTATCCAGCATCCCCCACCAGGTGACCGTCAGGGATGTCCCCATTGGCAAATCTCTGGTACAGCTGCATCAGATGTCAGATGCGGGAATCGTGATAGCTTCCAGGGCAGCCAGCACACACATTCATTATTATGCCCTGGGCATCGCACACGACCTGGCAGTTGATGGAGGGGAAGCCCTTGTGGTTGATGTAAACCCTAACCCGCTCACTGGGTGGTGCTTTGATGTGTATGTGCGTGCAGTCTATTGCACCCACTACCTCAGGGTATTCTGCTATTTGGTGGAAAAGACGCATATTGCTGGCCAATGCCTCACTGGAATTGGGGAAATATAAGTGCTCACTGACATGTGCTGACATGGCATCCAGGAACTGGTGCAGTACTCTGGATGCTGATGCCTGTGAAACCCCCATCATATCACCAGTTGGTCTCTGGAAGGTACCTGTAGCTAGTATTCGTAGGCCAACACATACCTTGGTATCCACTAAGATGGATTCCCCTCTGTTTTCTCTGTATGTGAGGCGTGGCTGGCACAGCTCAACAATTTGCTGCAAGAGGTCACTGTCCACTCTATAGCACTCCACTATCTCCAGCTCATGTAGCCCCTGGTAGGTTGCCCTGGGTCGGTACACTCTTCTCCATCTCCTCACTGTGGGTTGCTCAGCAGCATTCACAACATCACCACCCTCAGCATCTTGCACATGTTGGTTTATGATAGCAATAGCAGCCCCTAACATTTTGTCTGACTTAAGCTTTTTAAGTTTTCACTCTTTGTATACTGCAGTGTTGCAGAGTTCTTGGGAAAAAACAGGGTAGACTGCTGTTTGCAGAGTTTAAAGTGCTAGGCTGGGCTGGGCTAGTCTACTGCCTGTGTAATTGGCTGATTCTGATATATTTCACCTGGCAGCTCTGCTAGTTCTCCTTGGTTAACTTCCTACTACTTCTTTTCCTTCCTTTTTCCCTTTCTGTTTCCACAAGGGGCAGCACCGCGCAAACAAGCGCACACACGCACACATGCGTGCACATGCTGTGTGCCTGTTTGCAAGAAATTTCAGATATATCCATGGCGTACACCTTTGGTTTCTTGTTTTCAACTAGGACAACTGTAGACAAGCCTCTTGCAATCCTGAGCAACTCAGGGCAAACACAAGCCACTGTGCTCCAATCAGCTTACAGTCTTTCAGACATAACCCCTCATGATGTCACCTATCTTCTACTCTACTACTCCCCTACTCCTACCCTTACACTCTAGGGAAATGGCTCACATGCCGGGGAAAATTGGGATTCACTATCCTTATCCTCATTTGCATAGGATTGCCTACTAATGCTTGGTTACATCTCTCACACTGAGCTTCCCTCCCTTAGCAACCACTACTCAGTGGCCATGTTGTTTTCAACCTGCCATTCACCTGCATGGCAGAACAAGCTTTTTGGTGAAAATGCCCATTTGTGGCTATTTTTCACTTTTTTTCATTTTATTTAAAGCGCATCACGTTTGCGTGCCGCTGCGCTACGCTTAAACATCAGCAATCAGAGGAAAAAATGGATTTTAAGGATTTACAACATTTGAAAATGCCAATGGCCTTATATTTGGCCATTGGCATGCTTCCTCAACTAGATGCATCCTTTATTTGGAGTTGTCATAGCTCCATCTAGCTATTTGCAGAACGGTACTCCGTTACCAACGGAGTACATTTCTTCAAATAACACTACTCTTCCACAGACAGGTTAGTGTTTCCTGGATTGGAAATTTACCTCATTTGCATAGATTTCAGCAGCAAATTAGGTAATTTGCATACCATAACACTGTCCATGCAAGAGTAGCTTTAGAAGCTCTCATGCACGCCCCTGTCGGCTGTTGCTGGATTGCTCGGCAGACATATTGGCTGTCTGCCGTCTTACACTACTCTTAGACTCCGTGCAAGCCTTCGTAAATCCAGCCCAATGTGTTTGTTTTCTTGTATATTCTACTTAACAGAGGTGTTTTTTATATAATTTCTGGATTTCTATAATAAAATATCAGAATTATCTGTTAACCATTTGTTTTGCAGTTTACTACATGGTCTGGAAGAAAGGGTTCACAAAAAGTACAAGCTGACATGGTGATTGGGAATAAGGAACTGATGGTATTTTATTCTCTAAACTGGATAATTGGTCATCCTACACTGTGATACAGTTCCATTATCCATTTCTTTAACCGTAGCAGTGTTAACACCATGTCTTAATCTGGATTTACCCTCTTACCTGCACCAGTTACTCACAGTAACCCCATTATAAACATTACATCATGACCTTGTTATCTTCTCAGTTACTGTAATGCAGACAGTTGGACCAATAATCAGGTATCTTATAGGTCTGAATCATTTAGTATCTATCACACGTTCACTCCAAAGTATGTCAGCCATGGTACAAGATGGCTGCTAGTTTCTGAAGCTCCTGAGACACAGTCTAGCATTTTTACACCACTTGTGGACACAGTTAAACTCTCTTTGTGGTACAGATGCAAATAGCTGTGTTGCTATTCAGTCTGTGGTGTCTTGGGTATTTTATATATAAATATATATATATATATATATATATATGCAGGAGGATTTGATATGTGGTGTGTCATAGTGTCAGACTCTAGTCCAGGCCATTTGGAATACAAATATGATCCCCTAATGGCGTTTTTAAAGATTTGATGCATCAGATATGAAGGCCATTGCAAATTAAATGCAGACGTGCAAGGTTTAACCACAAAAATGAATTCTTAAGTTTAGCAACTTCTTTAAATATATCTCGATTCAGGGGCTACAAACCTGGGTTGTGACACAAAATACAGAAATTCAGGAATTGCAAAAGAAAACCGATAATCTAGAAAACCATAACTAAGAAAAAATTGAGGTTACTGGGACTGAAAAAGACATGCATCTGGAGCATTTCTCCCCAGGCCTCCGCTGAAAACAGGCTCTGTGGAACCTAGTCGGACTTTCCCGGTCAACAAATGATAAATAAAATAAATAAAATAAAATAAATAAAACAACTCAGTAGAAAAGGGTATAAAAGCCTCCATTGACAAGTGACAACTGAGAACTTAAATATTTCCCAGGAGATCCTTGATGAGAGGGCAAACTAGGCTCTATCACCCTTGGAATGGAATCAGTTAGCTCCCAGGCATACAATTTTCAGACTGATAAAGTAGCCCAATAAAGAGCTTCTGTCAGCTGTGGATAAGGAAGGATGAGAGTTTAGCATGGTTGGTCAGTGAGTTAAACTCCTTCAGAGTTTTTAAGGTATTTGTTAAACATAAAACTTTCTCTGAGGTGAGTTCTTTTAGCTACAAAAATAATATTGGTACTTACTTTAGATGACCACTAATGCTGGTGATAAAACTGAGTACTGAGGCACACATTTTTATACCAGTGCACACCAGGGACAGTAATATATTTTTAATAAAAGATACCAAGCACCTGGCAAACCTAATTTTCAGTCTCCAAAGGTGAGACAAGTTTAAAAACCCTGATATCCCTCAGTGCCCAGCTCAGAAAAACAGTGTTCCAACAGACTTAAACAATCTCTGCTCAAAAAGGGCTACACAGCCATATAAATCTGTGGCAGTTCCAATGTCCAAGAATAACACTCCATGCAGCAGAAACACCTTGCCAAATGATGTGAACAGTCTCAAAAGCTTGCCAATGAAGGATGTTGCCCAGTAGTCACTTGGAGTCCAGGTTAAGAACTGTTTCACAGTATTGGAGCAGTATTCAGAGAGACACTGCAGTTCATTAGCTACTCTTTGAGGGGATGCACCTAGATTCGATGAAGTGAATATCCTTTGGGACAGCAAAGCCTCCATGTAACGTCCTACACAACCTTGTATAAAAGTTTAAGCAAAAGCCATTGATAGCAGTGGGGGGTTGTTTCAGCTCATCACTGATATACTGTCCTGCCTTATATAAGTGGTACATTTTGAGTTATCTCTGCTTAATATCAGAGCTTTGGCTGGCTAACATCTACCTGAAATCAGCTGGATGTATAAGTGAATTTAAGTACACTTTTATCTGCTCTTTTGCATATAGTATTGTATTTAATTTATTTATTTGTGTTTTTCACTGAATATTAACTCAAGTGAAGTTGTGGCTGTCTCTCTACAGTTATGTTGGTGGCTTTGAAATTGCCCGCCCCTCTTGTAGATTTGTATTTGGATACTCCTTCTGGGCCCATCTCATTTGCTCACTCAACTGGGTGCAGTGAGGTCATATTCTGATTTCAGGCACTCCTACTGTGCACAAAGAGAGCTTTTGGGAAGGACAACCCCTGTAGCCTCTTAATCCTGCTCTGTTCCTTCCCTTTAAAAAAAAAAAAAAAAAAAAAAAAAAAAATATATATATATATATATATATATGGATCTACCTTATCACCGACGCCAGAAGATCGCAAATCACTTCACCGATGCCAGAAGATCAAGGCAGGACACCGACGCTGAGAACACTGCGATGTGGAAAGGATGTGTAAGTATGCGGTAGTGACGGACGATGGGGTGCGAGTAAGGTAAGTGTGCGATGTTGACGGTGTGTAGGGGTAGGGGTGGGATAAGTGAGTTAGGGTTAGGGCACGGGTTAGGTAAGGGTGCAAGTAAGGTAAGTGTGCGATGTTGGCGGTCTGTAGGGGTAGGGGTGGGATAAGTGAGTTAGGGTTAGGGCGCGGGTTAGGTGAGTGTCCGATAGTGACGGACCTTAGGGTAAGGGTTTGGGTTAGGGTTGTAGATAGTTGTGTATGTATGGGTTAGTGTTGGTTTGTAAGGATTTTGGTGTGCTTGTGTTGTGTGTGTGGGTTTTGGATAGAGGCTTTGTTTTGTTTGTTGGTGTGATGTGTCGGGTGTATGTGATGTCGTGTTTGTGCACTGTCGATCTTCTGGCGTCGGTGAAGTGATTTGTGATCTTCTGGCGTCGGTGAAGTCGTTTTCGCTGTTTTAACTTGTCGATCTAGTAAGGTAGATCCATATATATATATATATATATATATATATATATATATATATATATATATATATATCTTATTCATCTGCTCTTACTGTAACTGTCTTAGTTGCTCTTCTGCGTGCTGTTATCTGTTCAGTCGCTCTTTCTCTGCACTTATTACTGCTTGTTAGTAGCCTTCTAATTTACTGCCTTCTGCACTTGTTTTTAGTCATTTGTTAATTTAATTGCATTTATTTGAACTGTATTTGCCGTAGTATTGCTACATGCTCGGGTGTGCTGGCCTGCACTACAATTTGAATTGTATTTACTGCTGTTTTAGCTGCTTTTCTTTTACAAAAAAAAAAATTCTAAGCTTGTTTCCTGCCTTTCCTGTAACTAGTCAAGTCCAGATACAGACTTGCTGTATCCAGGACTGTTGGTAAGCTTCTGAGCCCCCCCAAATCTTTCTGTGTTGGAGGGAAGCCTTCTAGCTTATCAGTGGGAGTGGTAAGCACTAGGTAGCCTATATACAATGGGAAGAATGGGTTTTGGCCCTGAAATTATAGTTCATTGGGCGTTTCAGCAATTTTTCCATCTCTTTCTACTTTCTGGTTAAAAGCCCATTTTGTGTTTGGTCCCCACCGTTCCTATAACTAGTGTAATCCAGGTACAGATTTGCTGTATCCAGGACTGATGGTAAGCTTCTGAGCCCCCCAAGTACTTCTGTGTTGGAGATATACCTTCTAGCTTATCAGTGGGAGTGGTAAGCACTAGGTAACATATCTACCACAGGAGGAGTGGTTTCTGGCCCAGAAATTATAGTTTATTGGCCGTTTGGGAGACTTTTCCATTTCTTTCTACCTTCTGATTTAAAAGCCTGTGTTTGCGCTTGTTTCCTGCCTTTCCTGTTACTAGTCTAGTCCAGGTACAGATTTGCTGTATCCAGGACTCTTTGTAAGCTTCTGAGCCCCCCAAGCCTTTCCGTGTTGGAGGGAAGCCTTCTAGCTTATCAGTGGGAGTGGTAAGCATCAGGTAGCCTATCTACCACAAGAGGAGTGGTCCCTGGTCCAGAAATTGTAGCTATTGGCTGTTTGAGCAGTTTTTTTCCATCTCTTTCAGCTTTCTGGCTTGAAAGCCGCACTTGTGCCTGTTTCCCACCTTTCCTATAACTAGCCTAGTCCGGTTACAGAGTTGCTGTATCCAGGATTGTTAGTAAGCTTCTGAGCCCCCAAGCCTTTCTGTGTTGGAGGAAGCCTTCTAGCTTATCAGTGGAAGTGGCAAGCACTAGGTAGCCTATCCTCCATGGGAAGACTGAGCTTTGGCCTAGAAATTGTAGTTTATTTGGCCGTTTGGGCAGTTTTCCATCTCTTTCAACTTGTTGGCTTAAAAGCCTATGTTTGTACATGTTCCATGCCTTTCCTGTAACTAGTCTAGTCCAGGTACAGATTTGCTGTATTCCAGGACTCTTTGTAAGCTTCTGAGCCCCCCAAGCCTTTCTGTGTTGGAGGGAAGCCTTCTAGCTTATCAGTGGGAGTGGTAAGCATCAGGTAGCCTATCTACCACATCGCCACAGTGGTCAGGAAATCCTTCTACGTGGCTCATCTCATCACAAAAGGATTCTCATCCAGAAAAAAAGAGGTCATTGTTCCCCACTACTCATCACTCATTAGACCCATTATAGAGTACAACGCCCCTTTTGGTATGTACCTCACAAGACATCTGCAACAACTGAAAAGACCACAGAAATACCTCACAAAGAGGATTACTGGCCTCAAACAGATGCCCTATGCAGACGTCAAACAGAGGGCCTCAAACAGATGCCCTATGCAGCTCGACTAAAGAAACTCCAGCTCTACTCAGTTGCTTACCGCCTACTCAGAGGTGATCTCTGCCTGACATACAAGGCCATGTGTAACCCGGAATTTTTGGACATGCTCCACCTCAAGAAAACCAGATCCATTAGAGCTACATGTTAGAGCTACATGCTCTAGGGATTTAAAGCTTAGCACAACAATAAATAGGACATGCTGGAGGGATAGATTCATATCCCAAAATCTTCCCGCGCTCTGGAATAGAATCCCAGTCCATGTTAGGCAGAGCCCCTCGCTGACCCTCTTCAAGAGAAATCTTGATGAGTGGATAGGAAATCGTAAATTTGCTCCTGGGATCACTTCTATGGCCCTGCTGGACAGAGGCTCAAGAATCTAGTCTAAAAGAGAGGCAAAAGCCAACACATTCTGGCTAGGCTTATAAATGCCCTAGGGCAGATAGCCTAGTACCTACCTATGAACCTATGAACCTATGAACCTATGAAGAGGAGTGGTTCCTGGCCCAGAAATTGTAGCTATTGGCCATTTGGGCAGTATTTTTCCATCTCTTTCAATGTTCTGGTTTAAAAGCCGTGCTTGTTTCCCACCTTTCCTGTAACTAGCCTAGTCCAGACACAGAGTTGCTATATCCAGGACTGTTGGTAAGCTTCTGAGCCCTGCAATCCTTTCTGTGTTGGAGGAAAGCCTTCTAGCTTATCAGTGGGAGTGGTAAGAGCTAGGTAGCCTGTCTACCATGAGAGGAGAGGTACTTGGTCCAGAAATTGGAGTTTGTTGACCATTTGGACAGTTTGTCCATATCTTTCAACTTTCTGGTTTAAAAGACCACATCTGTGCTTGTTTCCCATCTTTCCTGTAACTAACTTACTAGGTAGCACTAGAAAGCCTTAGACTGATACAAGCCTTCTAGCTTAGGAGAGAGACTTTGGAGTGATTAAGTATCAGTTTTCTGTACTTTCTTGCTGTACTTAACTGTTTCCGCCTAAACGCAGATTTTCCAGCATTTATTGTGATTTAAAAGCTTGTTTTTTTCACATATTGTACTTATTTGACTGCCTGCACTTTTAAAAAGTTGTTTTTTGTTTAAATAATTTGTTTAACTGTTGTAGGCTACACACTAAAGTGCGATAGCCTTTTCTGATAGTTTTTAGTCGTTTAAAGCTGTTTTAAGTGTATTTTTTACTGTTTTTGCCTTATCTTTTCAAAAAAAACAACAACAAAAAATCCTTGTTTCCCGCCTTTCTAAGCTAGTATAGTCCAGTTTTCAGGCTAGTGCTGAATTCAGGGCTGTGATACAAGTTTCTGATTTGCCCATACCTTACTTGGATAGAAGGAAGTTTCTCTGTTCACCTCTGAGAGAGGGGAGCTTTGAGCAACCTATCTGTTCCTGGAGGAGTGGTTCCAGCCCAGAAGTTAGTAGTTTATTGGCCATTTTGGGCTAATTTCTATCTCTTTCATTTCCCTACTATAAAAACCACGTTTGCACGGTTTTGTGCACCGGGCAGTGCCGGTTAGCTACGGTTAAATTATTCCCAGCTCCACTAAGTCTCCTCTTTAATTTTTCCCTTGAAACTAGTCTAACTCTGAACCTAAGCACTCAAACAGCATCTTAAAGCCTAGTACTTGCTCAGACCTAATAGCAAGCAATAAGATACCCTGACACTGATTGCCCAGCAGGGCAAGGCTCTTTATTCACCCCTCACCAACCAAGCGACTAAGCAGCTCACCCTACTATTCAGGCATGACCAAAGGGCAACTTCAGGTGCACTCTCCAATCCAGCTGGTGATTCTGGGTATCCTGAGGCAATGTTACAACTGCCTCATGTACACAGACAACCCTCTCCTCCTACCACAAAACACTAACATATGCGAGAGATACAATTATACAGCCAAACTGGAAGCTAAGCTGTCTCCACCAAAGTCTGGAACAGAGGGTCAAGAGGAGAAGGTTAACACTTGCACCACAACTCCAGCCACACACAGACCTACTAAAACAGCAATGGCAAACAATACACATAAATACACAAAATCATACTCAGAGGCTCTAAATAAAAACCTGCAAAAGCGTCAGAGACCTCCAAAGCAGACACCCAAACAACCTGCACTTCCCGTCACAAACCAGACAACACATAAAACACAAAATCAGTGTGCTGCACAATCACAGCCCTTAAGGCGAAATAACATACCTAACACACTAGTAATAGGTGACTCTATAGTCAGGCGCATTGATCTCCCGCTCACTAGGCTGGACAAGCAGAAGGTTACTGTTAGCTGCCTGTTGGGAGCCGGAATCTGCCATGTTACACAAGCACTTAGATCACTCCAGAACAAGTACAAATATGACTGTCAGGGTTCATGTTGGTGTAGATGACCTGAGATGTACCTACCTCCCTGGACTACATGAAAAGAGACATGGAATAGCTCTCTGATCATGTAGCCCAGGCTGGTATGACCCTGACCCTGAGTAGCATCCTGCCCTCAAAGAATGATACCTCAGTATAAAAAAAAATGATCAATTTCAACAATTGGCTAAGCTTCTGGTGTCATTCAAAGGGGATCCAGTGTCTGCCAGCCTGGGATGACATGCTCGACAAACCGCGTTGCTTCACAAGAGACGGCTTGCACCTGTCACCCCTAGGCTTTCGAATACTGGCCAAGGCTCTTGCTGCCACCATATTGCTTTTTTTAGGCAAGGCTCAAAAGTCAAACCCACCTTCGTAAACAGCACAATTCACAAAAAACTGAGGGTTATGCTACTCAACACCAGGAGTTTAAATCTCAAAATGCATGCGCTAGAATCACTCCTCAGTATGGAGAACGTCGACATCTGTGCAGTAACTGAAACCTCGTTCAAGGCTCCAGAGAGCACCCCAGCACTACCGGGCTACAACTCATACCACACGTTTCGGCCACAGAACATGGGCCGAAACACAAAAGGAGGGTGTGTATCCATATTCAATGAAAAGTAAAGCTCAAACCGAAGTAAGAAGCCAAACCAATGTCCTGCTTACTTCAGTTTGAGCTTTACTTTTCATTGGGTTTGTGTCTTGTGCATTTGGGTTTACTAGTACGTGTATCCATATTCATCAAGGATATCTACACCTCCAGGTTAGTGGCGCAGCATGATACCTCTGAGATCATCCATGTGCAACTAACATCGGGCAAATCGGCAATGCAAATTGTGGCTTGCTACAGGTCACCCTCCCTGACCCAGGACCACCACTTCAGCTTTCTGGAGACACTGGAAAACATGAAGGTCCTACCAAACACTGTGATATTGGGTGATTTCAATTACCCTACCGTTCACTGGGAAAACTACTCGAGTACAAATTCCCAGGCCCAGTGCTTCCTGGAATTCATCAACTCAAAAGCCCTGGATCAGCTGGTAAACTCCCCTACCAGAGGTGAAAACATATTGGACCTGGTCATCACCATCATGGGCGACAGGTGTTCCACACCGGAGGTCAACCCGACCATAAACTAATCACTCTGGATGTCCACACACCACCACCCCCAACTAAGGAAACCACAGTAAAAAACGTTTCTAAAGCAAACTTCACCTTACTTAAGGCAGAGGTGGTAAGTTTCACAGCCCCCACGCTAAAGGATAACGCTGCCCAAGATGCAGAAACCTTTACAAATGCACTCTATGAGCACCTACAAGGATGAATGGATCATGCCAGCTCTAGCAAAACCAAGATTCACTCCTCTAAGAGCAGGAAACCAGTTTGGTGGACCCCTGCAATAAACAGGCTATACAATAGGAGGAGGAAACTAGTTAAAAAAAAAAAAGCAAATCCCAAGAAGGAAAGACATCCCTGATCAGTATCAGTAAGAAACTGAGGTCCCTCATGAAATCATCCAAGGTTAACTTCAAAAGACAAATAGCCAAGGATTCAAAAGATAACCACAAAACCTTCTTTAGCTATGTTAAGAATCTAAGTGGCAACTCGCAGATATGCACTGAACTAGTGCAAAATAGCACAAAATATACTGAACCTACTGATATTGCCAACATCCTGGCAGATATATTCAGTGCAAACTTCACCCCCCTCTCACCTCCAAAAGGGCCCACAACAATACCGGAAAAATGTAGTGTCCCAAAAATCACAGATGCACAGGTGAAAACAGCCTTTTCAAAAGCCAAAAAAACAGCGTCAATGGGACCAGATGGTGTCCCAAGCTGCGTCTTGCACGAACTACAGAACGAACTAACCCCCCACCTCAACATGCTGTTCAACCTCAGCCTCTCCACAGGCTATGTGCCCATAGAATGGCGCATAGCAACGGTTATTCCTCCTCTCCACAAAGGAAAGGCCACAACTGACCCTGGTAACTATCGCCCCATAAGCCTGACTAGCCTGGTCTGCAAGGCTATGGAATGCATCATCATGGACCTCATTAACAAAGACATTGGGAACCTCCAAACACTTGACCCGACCCAGTTTGGCTTTGTTAAGGGCAGATCATGCCTACTAAACCTGGTTGACTTCTTCGAGACAGTCACCAAGGCCATAGATGAGGGACAGGTGGTTCACGCAGCCTATCTTGACCTCACCAAGGCTTTTGACACCATTCCTCACTCAGGTATTACAGAAAAACTCACCAGCCTGAACATAAACCCCTACGTCACAAGATGGGTTGCCAACTGGCTTACAGACAGAACTCATATGGTAAGAATAGCGGGCTCCGGGTCCGACTCTAAACCAGTCATAAGTGGTGTCGTGCAAGGCTCAGTCCTGGGACTCTTACTGTTTGGCATATACTTCTCAGAAGTACAGGCAAATACAGGAGGACTATGGCTAACCAAGTTCACCGATGCCTGCAAACTGGGAGCCATAATTGACTCTCCGGCTGACATGGACATCCTCCAGAAGGCCCTTACTGAGACAGACACCTGGTGTCAAAGTCATGGCCTTAAGCTAAATGCCAAAAAATGCATAGTCATCCCATTTGGGAAAAACAAAACACCCACAAATTACCACATAGGTGGCAGCCCCCTTAATACAGAAGAGGTAATAAGAGATCTGGGGACCCAGGTAGATAGTAATCTCTCCTTTGACAATCATATTGCCAAAGTAGTTAGAAAATCCTTCTATGTGGCCCATCTAATTACTAAAGGGTTCGCATCTAGAAATAAAGAGGTTATAGTGCCCCTCTACTCGTCTCTTATTAGATCCATCATAGAGTACAATGCCCCATTTGGGATGTACCTCACAAGACACTTCCAACAGCTGGAAAGACCACAAAAGTACCTCACCAAGAGGATTACTGGTCTCAAACATATGTCCTATGCAGCCTGACTGAAAAAACTCCAGCTGTATTAACCTATGAACCTATGTACTCAGTGGCATATCGCTTACTCAGAGGTGATCTCTGCCTGACTTACAAAGCCATGTCCAACTCAGAATTGATGGACATGCTCCACCTAAAGAAATCCAAGTCACTGCGAGCCACATACTCTAGTGAGCTAAACCTCACCACAACAATAAATAGAACATGCTGGAGGGATAGATTCCTGTCACAGAGACTCCCCATGCTTTGGAACAAAATTCCAAATTACATCAGACAGAGCCCCTCACTAACACTCTTCAAGAGAAACCTTGACGAGTGGATGGGTAACAGAAAATACATGCCTAGGATTACTTCATTGACTCTGCTTGACAGAGGATCAGTTAATTAATCAATGGGGCAGCAAAAGTCAACACACTTTGACTAGGCTTATAAATACCCTCGGGCAGATAGCCTAGCACCTACCTATGAACCTATGAATGGGTCTGCAACTGATGTTTAAAGTCAGTCTTTTGGAAAAGAATATCCTAATAATATCCACTTAGATTACTGCTAAGCTAGTATAGCATATCTGGGTGTTAGTAATGACTAAAGTTGGGTGCCTGCAGTGGTGCAGCAGTTAGCATTGGTGCTTCACAGCAAGAGGTTCTCTGGTTTGATTCTCAGCTGAGGTGCCATCTGTGCGGAGTCTGCATATCCTCGCTGTGGTTGCGTGGGTTTCCTCTGGCTGCTCCGATTTCTTCCCACTTCCCAAAGACATGCAGTAGGTGGATTGGACACTCTAAATTGGCCCTAGGCATGAGTGCGTGCATATGTGATCTTCTGTGGAAGGTTGGGCGCTGGGCTGACAACTCGACACCATAAAACTCCACTGCCAAACATGAGCGGACAGGTGATCTGCTGTGGCGACCCCTAACCAGGAAAAGCCAAAAGAAGAAGTAATGACTAAAGTTGTAGTACACTAGTGTCAACTGTTTGTTTTCTCATTCACTCCCTGTGTCACACGACTACACACAGCACAACATTCTTATACTCACTTGTTGCTGCAACATTTTATAGTATAATGATACTGTGACAATGGGAAATACTGCCAGGCCACCTATCCGGAATTTTGTAAATAATTATATGTCATTTATGAATATTAATATGATTTATATAGAAATGTGACAGGAGATACTGCCAGCCCAGCTATCTGGAATTTTGTAAGTGGTTGCGTGTCATTTTTGAATGTCAACATGATTCATATGCCTGTGTTAAAAATGTATTAGACTTGTATGTCATATTGTACAGATATGTGCTGAGGAGATATTTTGTAAAGTACTGAGCAGAAATGTATATACACTATTGTAACTGTTTAGATGTATATATTTTAACAATGGGAACCACAAGAAGTTAACTTTAGAAGAATATCTGAAAACTTAAATTACTTTATAACCACATAATAAAAGAGATAAATAAAAAGGCGGAGGTGTATACATATTCATTAAGGATAACCACACCTCCAGGCTAGTTGCTCAGCATAATGCATCCGAGGTTATCCAAGGGCAACTAACTCTACTCAAAAACTGCAATCCAAATTGTAGCTAGCTACCTCCCCCCTCCATGCCCCAGGATTCTTTCTCTTCTTTCTGTGAAATATTAAAATTCAAACAAACAACAAACAAAAAAATATATAATAATAACCCTTCAACTACCCACCATCAACTGGGAAAACTACTGTACCAACCAACTCCTTAGCACCTTCTGGAATTCATTCATCAACCAAACCCCTGATCATCCTAAGTCAACTCCTCATTGGTCAGATCCGACCACAAGCTAATCACCCTTGATATCCACATCCTGCCCCCCCCCCCCAGGAAACCAAACCAAAAAAAAAAAAAAAGCAAAGCAGCCAACTTTTCATGTGAAGTTGTGAAACTGTGAACTTCCACATGGACAATACAACAATACATATATGTGAATCCTAAGCTGAGATCTTATAAGATCCTCCAAAGCTAGCTACGAAAACAAAATTGCCACTAAATTCTAAGGACAACCACAAAAGCATTATATAGCTATGTCAGAATCTCGATGGCACACCAGATTCTGCTCTGCTTACTTAAAAACACAGCATCCATGAGACTGACAACATCCCAGGCTGCATTTAAACACGAACTGCTCCCCCCCCTAAGCATCATTCAATATATAGCTCACATCAGGCTTTGTGCTCACTCTGAAGCGATCATCATGGAATTCATAAACAAAGATGTTGGTAACGCAGTCACCAAAGCTGTAGATGAGGTTATTCTGGAATTATAGCTAAACTCACTAAACTAGGTATAAAATCCTACATCTCAAGATGGGTTGCCAACTGACTCACTGAACAGAACCACACACTGTAAAAGTTGCAGACAAATCTGACCTCAAACCAGTGACAAGTAGTACCACATGGTTCAGGGTCCTGTCCTCTCTCCTGTTCTGTCTCTTCTACTTCTCTGAAGTACAGGCTAACACAGAAGGCCTCCAGAATATGAAGTTCTATGATGACTAGAACTGCAGAGCCAGTAGTCAAGTCCCAATGTGGACAGACAGATACCTGGTGTCAGAGCCATAGCCTCAAAGCGCGGTGCCAAAAAAGCAGTGTGTCATCCCTTGGTAAAACTGCACCCATGAACTACCACACCACAGCAGCACTCTACTACTGAATGTGTGATGTGAGACCTTGGGACCCAGGTGGACAGACAGTAGTCCTTGATATTTTGAATTTACCTCACAGACACATTGCAGCAGCTGAAAAGCCACAGAAGTACTTCACAAAGAGAGATTACTGGCCTCAAATCTTGCCACCAAAATAAACAGGACATGCTGGAGGGGATAGATCCCTGTCCCAGAGACTTCATACTCTGGAACAGGCTACCCATCTATATCAAAAAAAGTTCTTCTTTTAGCTTTTCAAAAAAAAAAAATGATGATGAGGGAAAAAAAAAAGTAGTACACCCGGGATCACTTCTGTGTCTTGACAGTGGCAGCAGAGAAATAACGAGATGTTATCTTTCAGTTTCAGTGCAACAGGAGACATAATGTCTAGAACTAAAAGATTTTTGTATTGTCTTTAAATGTGGAGAAATGTAAATTATTTTACAATTTCCACCTTTGCCAAAAGATCAGGCCTTTTTGTCTTATTAGTATTACTTGAAAGGATATGGACTGCATTATAATTAAACTAATAAGCAATGATATAAGAAATCTATCATCCTTGGATACAGACCAATCTGACTTTGTGAAACGCAGGTCATGCCTGTTCAAGCTGGCTGAGTTTTTTTAAAATGCTACTGAGACCATTGATAAGGGCCATGGAAGTCTACACTGCTTATCTAGACCTCGAGAAGGACTTTCACAACATGGTCTGAAGTTAAGATTATTGACAAACTCTCTCAACTCAACATTAACCAATACATAGTAAATGCTATCTGACAGAGCCCATTAAATTAAGATCAGTGGTGTTTGTTCTAGATAGCAAAACATCATTAACTGTGTCCCACATGGTGTCTGCCCTGAGCCCCCTCCTCTTCCTTCTCTGGCATGAAAGTTGATATCAGTAGATTCTGGGCTACCAAATTTACTAATGATTTCAAACTGGGTACAGTTATCAAATCCCATTCTGATACTAAAATTCTCCAGAAAGGTCTAGACCAAACAAATACTGGTGTGCTAATCATGGAATTATCTTTAATAGCAAGAAATGCATTGTAGTTTATTTTGGTAACTCTAGCATTATATCTGCTTACCAGACAGATAATTTTCCACTTAAATCTGACAAGCTACAGGGTCTTTGTACTGTGTTGACAGACTCCTTTGACCACCATGTCACTGTGGCGGTTAGAATATAATTTCATGTTACATAACTTATCCACTTCATTCCACCCTTATTTAGCCCATCACAGAATCATGGAATACAATGTTTTTATTGGAACATACCACATTAAGCATGTAAACCATCTTGAGACACTTCAATATTTCCTCATACAAAAAAAAAATCACAGGTCTCATATTGCTCTCAGTACCAATAACCAGAAGTGCTCCATCCCCTCAGCTCAGTGAAGAGCAAAAAAAAAAAAAGAAAAAGGGCATTCCTTTTACTGGCACACCAATCAGGTCATCTCACATCCATTTTATTATAAACCTCAGCAAACTCAGTGCTCAGATTTGATCACAGATGCAATATCAACTTTAAAATAGCAGGTATTGCATTAGAGATTAGTATTAGCTAGACTAATTGTGCCCCACCCCCCAACAGTTGCCCCTCTCAACCCACCTAGCTACACTACTGCCATTAACTTCTCTGATAGATTAAAATCCCTGCCCTTCTACTCAATGTCATACCGACTTCTGAGGGATGATCTCTGTTTAGCCTTTCATGCTATGAATGTGCTTTGAATGGCCCAGCACTCTTTGAACTCCTTCACTTGAGCAGGACCAGCAAACACCCATTTCTAGAGACGCAAACCTATATTACCACATCAAGCTCACCATTTGGCATGACATGTACCTACCCTAGTATATTCCCCATTTGTGGAACAGGTGGCCTTTACCTATCAAGCAGAGTAATTCTGTAGCAACCTTAAAAAACAGTCTGGATGACTAGATGAGTGATCATAAATTTTCCTCTGGGATAGATTAGGAAAATCTGGACCTTATTACCCTCCTATCACTACTGGATAATGTGGCTGACCATTTCACTGGTATCCTAGGCCATCAGTTTATTAAGAACCCATGAACCTATTACCCCTTCTGTCTGAACCCTCTGTTCGTCACAGCACCGCTCTCCCCATCGTAACGCACTACACACCTCTCTTGAATGATGCATATCTAGGCATACGCATAATATTCGCTCTCAAAATTCTAAAGTTGGACCCTCATCTCTCTGCCCTTGCAATATTAGGATTTTTTATTACTTTATACACTTTCATGTTTCATTTAAGAACAATGAGCTGAACTTATTCAATAATATACTAAACTATGATTTTCTTCCCTCCTAGTAATTCTGGACAGTAATTCAGAAAACGTTTTAAATAGTAATAATAATAAACAAATAAAGGGAGGGGTTTTTGTTTTGCATAATGTGAGACTAATACTTACAAATGAACTACTAATATCAAAACACAGCTAGGTTATTCTAAAGCTCTGGTATACATCCTGATGTTTATTTTTTTTGAACACTAGTCTCTTGACCTGCTAAGTGTCCTAATAATATCCTACAGCTTATGCTATATAAGGTTTCTGCCCTGCAGTGGATACTGTTGTATAATTGCTGTGTAGAAAATTACAGCTAAAATATCTTTTTCTTTTTTGTTTACAGGTCATGAAGTATGAAAGGGCAATAGTGCGACCATCATAAGTCACCGGCCATTCCTAGAAACATGTCAAGCTAAGATAAGACATGCGATCTAAAACATAACATGCTGCAAGTACTCATTTGACTTTTTTTAATTTGCACTGAATAAATTTGTACATCTAATATTTTTAATTTAATTTAAATAAAACTTATTTATGTTACTTCTAGTGTTTTGTTATGTGACAGTTTATGTCCTTAAATTTAAAAAGTATGTGATGGTCAAAAAACACAATTTATTTAACATAGACTGGTATGCAACATGCAGTTTATAAAAAGTGTAATTCTTTTAACTAAATCATTTTTAAAGAAAGTCCACTTGCCTTATATAAGAGAACAGAACATGTTTATTTTGTTTGTCTTATATATTCTGCTGAACAGAGATGCTTTTTATATAATTTGTGGATTTCTAGAATAAAATATCAGAAGTACCTGTTAACCATTTGTTTTGCAGTTTACTACATGGTCTGGAAGAAAGGGTTCACAAAAAGTACAAGCTGACATGGTGACTGGGAATAAGGAACTGATGGTATTTTATTCTCTAAACTGGATAATTGGTCATCCTACACTGTGATACAGCTCCACTATCCATTTCTTTAAACATAGCAGTGTTAACACCATGTCTTAATCTGGATTTACCCTCTTACCTGCACCATTTACTCACAGTAACCCCATTATAAACATTACATCATGACCCTGTTATCTTCTCAGTTACTGTAATGCAGACAGTTGGACCAATAATCAGATATCTTATAGGCATGAATTGCTTTGTATCCGCCACTCATTCACTCCAGGAGTATGTCTGCCATGGTGCAAGATGGCTGCTAGTTTCTGATACTCCTGGGACACAGTCTAACATTTTTACACCACTTGTGGACACAGTTAAACTCTTTTTGTTGCACAGATGCAAATAGCTATATTGCTATACACACACACACACACACACACACACACACACACACACACACACACACACACACACACACACACACATAAACATATATCTCTATAATGCAGGAGGATTTGGTAGGTAGTGTGTCACAGTGTCAGACTCTAGTCCAGGCCATCTGGAATATAAACATAATTCCCTAATGGCGTTTGTCTTTAAAGATTTGTTCAATACATCAGATATCAAGGCCTTTGCAAATAAAGATGTAGACATGCAAGCTTTAACCACAAAAAATGACTTCTTAAGTTTAGCAAGTTCTTTAAATCTATCTCATTTCAGGTTCTACAAACTTGGGTTGTGGCACAAAATACAGAAATCCAGGAAATGCAAAAGAAAACTGATAATCTAGAAAACCATTCCTGAGAAACAATTTGAGGTTATTGGAACTGAAAAAAGACTCAAAAGAAAAAGATCTAAAAGCCTCCATTGACAAGTGACCAATGCAGAACTTAAATATCTCCCAGGAGGTCCTTACTGAGAGGGCACACTAGGCTCTGCCACCCATGGAATGGAATCACTTAGCTCCCAGGCATATTATTTTCCGACTGATAAACTTTCCCAATAAAGAGCTTATATTAGGTGTGGATAAGGAAGGATGAGAGTTTAGCGTGGTTGGTCAGTGAATTAAACTCCTGCAGAGTTTTTTAAGGCATTTGTTGAACATAAAACTTTCTCTGAGGTGAGTTCTTTTTGCTACAAAAATAATATTGGTACTTACTTTAAATGACCACTGATGTTACTGATAAAATGGAGTAATGACAGGCACACATTTTTATACCAGTTTACACCAGTGACAGGTACATTTGTTTTTTTTTTTTTAATAACAAAAGATACCAAGTCCTTGGCAAACCTAATCTCAGTCACTGGAGGTGAAACAAGTTTAAAAACTCTATCCCTCAGTGCTCCCACAGACAAACAATCACAGCTCAAAAAGGGCTACACAGCCAGATAAATCTGTGGCAGTTCCAGTGTCCAAGAATAGCACTCCATGCAGCAGAAACACCTTGCCAAATGATGTGAACAGTCTCAACAGCTTGCCAATGAAGGATGTTGCCCAATAGTTACTTGGAGTCCAGGTTAAGAACTGTTTCACAGTACTGGAGCAGCATTCAGTGGGACAGAGCAGTGCATTGGCTACTCCATGAGGGGATACCCATAAATTCGGTGAAGTGAATATCCTCTGGGCCAGCAAAGCTGACAGGCAACCTCCTACACAACCTTGTATAAAAGTCTAATCTGACTTGAATGGGTCAGCAAATGATGTTTAAAGTCAGTCTTTTGGGAAAGAATACCCTAATAATACCCACTTAGAGTACTGCTAAGTTATTGTAGCATATCTGGGTGTTAGTGACCACTAATGGTGTAATACACTAGTGTCACCTTTTGATTTCTAGTTCACTTCCTGTGTCACATGAGTACACAGAACAACATTCTTTCCCACTTTAAGTACTGGTAAGTTAGGGTAGCATATCTGGGTGTTAGTGATCACTAATGGTGTAATACACTAGTGTCACCTTTTTGTTTTCACAGTCACTCCCTGTGTCACATGAGTACATAGAACATGACATTCTTTCCCACTTTAAGTACTGGTAAGTTAGTGTAGCATATCTGGGTGTTAGTGATCACTAATGGTGTAATACACTAGTGTCACCTTTTTGTTTTCTGGTTTACTTCCTGTGTCACATGAGTACACAGAACACGACATTCTTTCCCACTTCTTGCTGCAACATTTTATACTATAATGATACACATAAGAACAGCACCAATAATTCTTTACTGCTTTTCAGTCAGTATTTTAAAAGTGTAATTGTGTCGATGCAGCATCAGTTCTGAAGAAGTTCTTACATTAGGAACAAAAGGGTTTAAATGTTGGATACTTGTGGATATTTGTTACTAGAGTGTTCGGTGGTTTAGACATGCTGAGGAGGGATGCTGGGTATATTGGGAAAAGGATGCTAAGGATTGAGCTGCCAGGTAACAGGAAAAAAGGAAGGCCTAAGATAAGGTTTATAGATGTGGTGAGAGAGGACATGCAGGCAGTTGGTGTGAAAGAACATGATGCAGAAGACAGGAAGAAATGGAAACAGATGATCTGCTGTGGTGATCCCTAATGGGAACAGCTGAAATAAAAAGAAGAAGATGAGGTGTACAACTGTGCCTGGGACTGTTGTTTTTTTTTTTCTTGTTTTTTCAGTTACTCTTTGTGTTGTTCTGAATTTCTTTACATATACTAAGTTGCAAGACAGTGCTCAGATTGGTATATGGTGCAAATCAAGAATCCCAAAGTTTCTTGACATATTTTGCGTAAACCTTAACACCATTTAGGTTCCTTTGGTTGCCAAGAAGTGCAAGGTGGGAATTTTAATGCTGTGATAGATTGTATCAGATACAGGCCTGACCCTAGAGGTGAAAGACATGCACAGTCTAATAGGGTACACAATAATATGATATCTTTCCTCAAACTTGTTGATGTATGGAGATTGATGAATGTAAGTGACCTAATATTTTACCTATAAAATACTGTATGGAGAGTCAAGTAGCAATTTCAACTACCTATTATTTTTATCACCCTTATCCAGTTTTGCCCAGTCAGTGGCAACTCTGTTCTGCCCACTTTCAAATTATTAAGGAGTGAGTTTGACTATGTTATTAGGCCCTCTTCGGCCACTGCTCCTAAAATCTGGTGAGTAGATCCTTTGGTTTTGAGTGATCTGCAGTCAGTGACTTTCCTTATAAAGGAAGTCAGAACTTATATTACTGGGAACACACTCACTTATATACCATTGTAGGAGTCATTCAAAGTTCATCTGAGAAATTTTGGTAAAGCAGCAAAGGCCAGGCTAATGCAAAGCTGTGACTCAGGGATATATTGTTAAAAAGAAAATGCAAGAGAATACGTTTGCTAAACAAAAATTGTGCACAGCTTTGGCTGACAGGTCCGCTTAATAACAAACTCGTAGCACTAAAAGTGTGGGCAGAGATGGACAAACCAGGCAGGCTATTGGCAGGACAGAGCTAGTATTAGTTTTGGACCCGGTGTTTTTGCAGTATTATTCAGCCCTGTACACCTAACTACTAGTCTTGGACCTGGTGTTTTTGCAGTATTATTCAGCCCTGTACACCTAACTACTAGTCTTGGACCCAGTGTTTTTGCAGTATTATTCAGCCCTGTACACCTAACTACTAGTCTTAGACACTGTGTGTTTGCAGTATTATTCAGCCCTGTACACCTAACTACTAGTCTTGGACCCAGTGTGTTTGCAGTATTATTCAGCCCTGTACACCTAACTACTAGTCTTGGACCATGTGTTTTTGCAGTATTATTCAGCCCTGTACACCTAACTACTAGTCTTGGACCCAGTGTTTTTGCAGTATTATTCAGCCCTGTACACCTAACTACTAGTCTTGGACATGGTGTTTTTGCAGTGCATGTCCTCCCCACAGTCGAGTGATGTTTAAAGACATGTAGGTAGTTGCGTGCATGAGTGGGAGTGCCTTCTTTGAAGGTTGGGAGTCAGGCTGGCAACTCAGCACCGTAAAAATCCACTGACAATCATTAGTGGACCGGAGTTTCACTGTGGCCTGTACACCTAACTACTAGTCTTGGACCAAGTGTTTTGCAGTAAGACTAAGACTGTACACCTAACTACTAGCCTTGGACCCGGTGTTTTTGCAGTATTATTCAGCCCTGTACACCTAACTACTAGTCTTGGACCCAGTGTTTTTGCAGTATTATTCAGCCCTGTACACCTAACTACTAGTCTTGGACCCGGTGTTTTTGCAGTATTATTCAGCCCTGTACACCTAACTACTAGTCTTGGACCCAGTGTTTTTGCAGTATTATTCAGCCCTGTACACCTAACTACAAGTCTTTGACACGGTGTTTTTGCAGTATTATTCAGCCCTTAAACCTAACTACTAGTCTTAGACCCATTGTTTTTGCAGTAGAAATGTACTCACATGTGATGAGACTGTATTGAGCAGATGGAAATAGTACTTTGAGGGGCTAATGAATGAAGAGAATGAGAGGGATAGAAGGTTGGATGATGTGCAGATAGTGAATCATAAAGTGCAGTGGATTAGCAAGGAGGAAGTAATGTTAGCTATGAAGAGGGTGAAGAATGGAAAGGCTGTTGGCCCAGATGACATACCTGTGGAAGCATGGAGGTGTTTAGGTGAAATGGCAGTGGAGTTTTTAACTAGATTGTTTAATGAAATCTTGGAAAGTGAGAGGATGCCTGAGGAATGGAGAAAAAGTGTTTTGGTACCAAGTTTTAAGAATAAGGGTGATGTGCAGAGCTGTAGTAACTACAGAGGGATTAAATTGATCAGTCACAGCATGAAGTTATGGGAAAGAGTAGTAAAAGCTAGGTTAAGAATGGAGGTGATGATTAGTGATCAGCAATATGGTTTCATGCCAGGAAAGAGCACTACAGATGCGATGTTTGCTCTGAAAGTGTTGATGGAGAAGTACAGAGAAGGTCAGAAGGAGTTGCATTGTATCTTTGTGGACTTAGAGAAAGCATATGACAGGGTGCCTAGAGAGGAGTTGTGGTATTGTATGAGGAAGCCAGGAGCATCAGAGAAGTATGTAAGAGTGGTACAGGATATGTACGAGAGTAGTGTGACAGCGGTGAGGTCTGCGGTGGGAGTGACAGATGCGTTTAAAGTGGAGGTGGGATTACATCAAGGATCAGCTCTGAGCCCTTTCTTAATTGCAATGGTGATGGACAGGTTTACAGACGAGATCAGACAGGAGTCCCAGTGGACTATGATGTTTGCAGATGACATTGTGATCTGTAGTCAGAGTAGGAAACAGGTGGAGAAGACCCTAGAGAGGTGGAGATATGCTCTAGAGAGAAGAGGAATGAAGGTCAGCAGGACTAAGACAGAATATATGCGTGTGAATGAGAGGGAGGATAGAAGAATGGTGAGGATGCAAGGGAGTAAAGGTGGTGAAGGTGGATGAGTTTAAATACTTGGGGTCAATAGTTCAGAGTAACGGTGAGTGTGGAAGAGAGGTGAAGAAGAGAGTACAGGCAGGATGGAGTGGGTGGAGAAGAGTGTCAGGAGTGATTTGTGACAGACGAGTACCTGTAAGAGTGAAAGGGAAGGTCTACAAGAGGGTAGTTAGACCAGCTATGCTATACGGGTTTGGAGACAGTGGCATTGACAATAAGGCAGGAGTCAGAGCTTGACATGGCAGAGTTGACGATGTTAAGATTTGCACTGGGTGTGATGAGGATGGACAGGATTAGGAATAAGTATATTAGAGGGTCAGCCCGGGTTGGAAGGTTTGGAGACAAAGCCAGAAAGGCAAGATTATGTTGGTTTGTACATGTGCTGAAGAGGGATGCAGAGTATATTGGGAAAAAGATGCTAAGGATGAAGCTGCCAGGTAAGAGGAAAAGAGGAAGGCCTAAGATAAGGTTTATGGACGTGGTGAGAGAGGACATGCAGGCGGTTGGTGTGACAGAACAAGATGCAGAGGATAGGAAGAAATGGAAAGAGATGATCCACTGTGGCGACCCCTAATGGGAAAAGCCGAAAGATGATGATGATTCAGCCCTGTACACCTAACTACTAGTCTTGGACCCAGTGTTTTTGCAGTATTATTCAGCCCTGTACAGTTTGCTTTCCTCCCCATGCCTGGAAACACAGCAACAAGAATGTGACATTCTTATACTGGCAGCAAGGCTTCTTAGGTTGAAAAAGGACTGGCTAAAGACATTTAAGTAGGTCATTAATGGAATGAGAGATCAAATTTTTACAGGGATTTACCCGGATGAAAAGCTCTATGCATGGATGGAATTACCACTGGGATTTATAAACTGTTCAGTGACTGCTGCCCCTTGCTGGCTTCACTTTTTAATGAACTTAAGAGGTAGGGTTTTTTCCTTTGTCCCTCAGAGAAGCATGTTTTGTGGTCTTGCCTAAGCGGGGAAATCCCCACTTAAGATGGAGAATTTCTGACCAATCCCAGTAATTAATGTAGAGTTAAAGTTATATGCAAATGTTTTGGCAGATATGCAGTACAAAGTCTCTCCCCCACCCACAGGCACTTTAGGAAAGATATGTCTAGTGCAGCTCAGGCTGATGTTCTGCTCTTATATTTTCAAACGGTGAAGAGATCTGCTCATCAGCAGTGGCTGTACAAGTGCATTATGAAAAGCTTTCAATTCTATTTATTTATTTATTTATTTTACATTTGTTTACTGGGAGAAAAGCTTCACATTGGCATAATATGGTTACAGTTAAGTAGAATTATTACAAACATTAATACAGAAGAATGATATATTAACTAAGCAAAAATTCAACTTCAGTTCATACAGTGTGAACCTGCTCATACACAGGGTATTTAGACAGATATAACAAGAACCTTGCCGATAGTTAAAGAATTCACAAGTTGCAGTTCATAAAGATGTCATTAAACACACTGAGCACACTCTTTGGGACAGAGATGACTAGATAATATAGCCTAGGCAAAATTATAGTTGTCCTTTATCTAAGAAATAGATTTAGCAATTCTTCCTTTCTGTACATAGTGAAAGTATGCTGGAGGTGGAAGGAAGGAGTAACTAGTTCAGCCCGGATTAGTGCAGGAACAGAACCAGGTCTTATTTAGATAGTCTTTTAGTAGTTGTCAGGTTAGAGGTAGATCTAATTTGCAGAGGGATAGAATTCCATTTGTAGCAACAGAGTAAGAGTAGAGACTTTAGCTAGAGGATTTGTGGGATTTATATATGCTAAGAAGATGTTGTTCATTAGTTCAAAGCAATCTATTAGGGTGGTAGGAATAAAGAACAGGAGATAATGCAGTGCAGGGCTTTATGACTAATGTGTGTGGGGAGAAGCTGTATGTAATCTAAGTGGTTAGGTAGTTAAAGAGAATTCAAAGCCTTAAGGGGCAATACAGTCGTGTCTGCTGTATTGTTTCTTGGTTGCAAATTTTGCAACCTTATTATAGCATGCCTCCAGCTTATTTCTAACTGTATCCTGAAGGTTGGTTAGGATGGGTGCACCGTATAAGAGAGATGAAAGAAGGTGGATGGTGGCAAGAGTGGTTTTGCTGGTGTTGCTAAGGAAGTTTTTATGCCTGCAGAGCATTTCTAATTTTTGGGGAGTCTTTTTTTATCTTATTTTGAACATGCAGGCCAAATTTATGTTTATCATCTATAATCATTCCAAGACGTTTTGTATGAGAGACTAGTTCAATTCTGGTTCTGTTTAATGAAAACATTTTGAAATTTACTTTACCATACATGTGTGATTTAGTTTCATAGGTTCATAGGTAAGTACTAGGCTATCTGCTTGAGGGTATCTATAAGACTAGCCAGAATGTGTTGGCTTTCACCGCCCCATTAGATTAGTTCCCTGTGCCTCGGTCCAGCAGAGACATTAGTTCGCTGTGCCTATGTCCAGCAGTGCCTCTGCAGTGATCCCCATGGTAAATTTTCTGTTTCCCATCCACTTCGTCAAGGTTTCTCTTGAAGAGTGTTAGTGAGGGACTCTGCCTAATGTAGATTGGAATCCTTTTCCAAAGCACGGGGAGTCTCTGGGACAGGAATCTATCCCTCCAGCACATCCTATTTATCATTGTGGTGAGGTTTAGATCCCTAGAGCGTGTGGTTCTTGTGGATTTGTTTTTTTTTTTTTTTAGGTGGAGCATGTCCATCAATTCTGGGTTGGACATGTTCTTGTATGTCAGGCAGAGATCACCTCTGAGTAAGCGCTATGCAACCGAGTACAAGTGGAGTTTCTTCAGTCGAGCTGCATACGGCATCTGTTTGAGGCCAGTAATTCCCTTGATGAGGTACTTCTGTGGTCTTTCCAACTGTTGCAGGTGTCTTTTAAGGTACATCCCAAATGGGGTGTTGTACTCTATGATGGGTCTGATGAGTGATGTGCAGAGGAGCACAATAACCTCTTTTGTTCTAGATGTGAACCCTTTTGTGATTAGGTGGGCCACATAGAAGGATTTTTTAACACCTTGGCAATATGATTATCAAAGGAGAGATTACTATCTACTTGGGTCCTCAGAACCCTTATTACATTTTCTGTATTTAGGGGACTACAACATATGTGGTAGTTCGTGGGTACTTTGTTTTTTCCAAATGGGATGACTATGCACTTTTTGGCATTTAGCTTGAGGCTATGATTTTCCACCAGGTATCCATCTCAGTGAGACCCTTCTGGAGGATGTTTGTATCAGGTGGAGAGTCAATTATAGCCCACAGTTTGCAGTCATCTGTGAACTTGGTCAGCCATAGTCCTCCTGTGTTTGCCTGTACCTCTGAGAAGTATATACCGAACAGGAGGGGTCCCAGGACTGAGCCCTGGGGGACGCCACTTGTAACTGGTTTAGAATCGGACCTAGAGCCTGCAACTCTCACCGTGTGGGTTCTATCTGTGAGCCAATTGGCAACCCATTGCGTGACATAGGGGTTTATGTTCAGGCTGGTGAGCTTGTCTATAATACCAGAATGGGGAATGGTGTCAAAAGCCTTTGCGAGGTCTAGGTAGGCTGTGTGGACCTCCTTTCCCTTGTTTAAAGCCTTGGTAACTGTCTCAAAGAAGTCCACCAGGTTTAGAAGGCATGATCTGCCCTTTACAAAGCCAAACTGGGTAGGGTCCAATGTTTGAAGGTTCCCAATGTCTCTGTTAATGAATTCCATGATGATGCGCTCCATAGCCTTGCAGACCAGGCTAGTCAGGCTTATAGGGTGATAGTTCCTGGGGTCCGTTGTGGTTCCACCTTTGTGGAGTGGGATAACTGTTGCTGTGCGCCACTTTATGGGTACGTAGCCTGTAGAGTGGCTGAGTTTGAACAGTGTGTTTAGGTGAGGGGTTAGTTCATTTTGGAGCTCATGTAAGACACAGCCTGGGACACTGTCTGGTCCCATTGAAGCTGTATTTTTGGCTTTGGATAGGGCTGTTTTAACCTGTGCGTCAGTAATTGCTGAGGCACTGCATTCTTCTGGTATGGTTATGGGCCCTTTAGGGGGTGAGAGGGGGGTGAAGTTTGCGCTAAACCTGTCTGCCAAAATGCTGGCAATATCAGTCGATTCAGTGTATTTTATGCCATTCTGCACTAACTCAGAGCAGATCTGAGAGTTTTCACTTAGGTTCTTGACATAGCTAAAGAATGCTTTGTGGTTATCTCTGGAGTACTTGGCAATTTTTCTTTCAAAGCTAGCCTTGGTTGATTTTATGAAGGATCATAATTTCTTGCTGATACTGATCAAGGATGTCTTTCCTTCTTGGGATTTTACTTTTTTCTGCACTAGTTTCCTCCTTCTATTGTATAACTTGTTTATGGCAGGGGTCCACCAGACTGGTTTCCTTTTCTTGGAGGAGTGAGTCTTGGTTTTGCTTGGGATAGCATGATCCATGCATTCTTGCAGGTGCTCATAGAGTCCCTTTGTAAGGGATTCAGCAGCTTGGACAGCATTATCCTTCAGCATGGGGCTGTGAACCTTTCCACCTCAGTCTTAAGTAACGTGAAGTTTGCTTTTGAAAAGTTTTTCACAGTGGTTTCCTTGATTGGGGGTGGAGGCAGAATCTGGATATCCAAAGTGATTAGTCTATGGTCGGATCTAACCAGTGAGGGTTTGACCTCCGGTGTAGAACTCCGGTTGCCCATGTTGGTGATGACCAGGTCCAATATGTTGTCACCTCTGGTGAGGGTGCTAAACAGTTTATCCAGGGCATTTGAGTTTATAAATTTTAGGAAGTGTTGGGCAAGGGAGTTAGTACTGGAGTAGTTCTCCCAGTTAATGTTTGGGTAATTGAAATCACCCAATATTAGGGCATTTGGTAGGACCTTCATATTTTCCAGTGTCTCCAGAAATGTGGAATGGGGGTTCTGGGTCATGGTGGGTGATTTGTAGCAAACTACAATTTGAATTGCAGTTTTGCCCATTGTTAATTGCACATGGATGATCTCTGAGGTGTTGTGCTGTGCCACTAACCTGGAGGTGTGGGTATCCTTGATGAATATGGATAAACCCCCTTTTGTGTTTTGGTCTGGGTTCTGTGGCTGAAAAGTGTGGTATGAGTTATAGCCTGGTAGTGCTGGGGTGCTCTCTGAAGCCTTAAACCAGGTTTCTGTTACTGCACAGATATCAATGTTCTCCATACTGAGGAGTGCCTTGAGTGCATGCATTTTGAGGTTTAGACTTCTGGCGTTGAGTAGCATTACCCTCAGTTTTTGGTTACTTGTGCTATTTACGGTGGTGGGTTTGTCTTTTGAGCCTTGCCTAAAAAAGGCACTATGGTGGTGGCAAAAGCCTTGGCCAGTATTCGAAAGCCTAAGGGTGACAAGTGCAAGCCATCTCTTGTGAGGCAACATGGCTTATTGAGCATGTCATCCCTGGTGGACAGATACTGGATCCCCTTTGAATGACACCAGAAACTTAGCCAATTGTTGAAATTGATCATTTTTTCTTTATACTGTGGCATCATTCTTGGTGAGGGCAGGATGCTACTCAGGGTCAGGGTCATACCGGCCTGGGCTACGTGATCAGAGAGCTCTTCCATGTCTCTTTTCATGTAGTCCAGGGAGGAATGTCTCAGGTCATTCACACCAACATGGACAATGACAGAGTCATATTTGTACTTGTTCTGGAGCAACCTGAGTGCTTGTGTTATGTGGCGGATCCTGGCGCCCGACAGGCAGCTAACTGCAACCTTCTTCTTGTGCAGCCTAGTTAGTGGGACATCAGTGTGCCTGACTGTAGAGTCACCTATTACTAGTGTGTTGGGTATGTTATTTTGCCCTAAGGGCTGTGATTGCGTGGCACACTGATTATGTGAAGTATGTGTTTCATGGTTTGTGAGGTCTCTGTTCTTTTGCAGATTTTTATTTAGAGCCTAAGAGTATGTTTTCATGTATTTATGTGTGTTATTTGCTGGTGTTGGTTTAGTAGGTCTGTGTGAGACGGGTGGTGTGTTGCAAGTATTTTCCTTCTCTTCTTGACTGTCAGTTCCAGTCTTGGGTTCAGAGAGCTTTGCCTCCAGTTTGGCTGTATAATTGCATCTCTTGCATATATTAATGTTTGGTGGTAGGAGGAGAGGGCTGTCTGTGTACATGAGGCAGTTGTAACATTGCCTCAAAATGCCCAGATTCACCAGTTGAACTGGAGAGTACACCTGAAACTGCCCTTTGGACATGCCTGAATAGGTAAAGGGAACTGTTTTACTGATTAGCTGGTAGGGACGAATAGAGAGCCTTGCCCTTCTGGACAGTATAGGGGGTCTAGTGCTAGGGTTAATTAGCACTTGTTATGAGTTTTGAGCAAGTGCTGGCTGTGAAATGAATGGTTTGAGTGCTTAAGTTGAAAGTTTGTCTAGTTCCTAGGAAAAACTGAAGAGCAGACTTTGTGGAGCCGGGAATAGTTTAACCCTAGCTAACCGGCACTGCTCCGTGCGCAAACTGCGCAAATGTGGTTTTTATAGCAGGGAAATGAAAGAGAGAGAAATTAGCCCAAAATGGCCAATAAACTACTAACTTCTGGGCTAGAGCAAACAAGGTGCACAAATTTGGAGAAAAAATGGCAATAACTTTAATTTTTAGGGGTGAGCAGTAGCTGGGCATTATGGAGCCATTTCTCAAATGAAAAAGCTTCTTGCATGATATGGAGAAGTTGAGGCAGTTTATTACATACACGTATAAGTGTAATATCATCAGCATGCTGGATAAGAAAGGCTAGACCTACGGAGGCATAGAAGTTAGTCATAAAAATATTAAAGAGGAGGGGACCATACATCTTAACTGTACAGATTTACACAGAATGTCTAGATTTGTGCCTCTCATGTTGTTGGACCGTTCATCATAAAATTTGTGATTTTCTGGCAAATCATTGAGAATTGAAATGACAAAATAATGACAGATATTTGAGAGTCAGACTTCATACCCTTCAGAAAATGCATGCTAATGCATTATCTCTTATTCTATCAAATTTCTAAGTTTATAAGAGCAATATTTAAAAAAACTGTCCTTATCTTTGGGCCTATGTCACCCCATTATTTGTGGCTTTGTCTAGATTTCTTGTGCTAAGAGGCTGAGAGGTATGGAGGGGACTAAGAATATAGCCTTTGGGTACACCAGTGGATACTTGGAGGTAGGGAGAGAGATAGTTCTGCCATTTTACAGACAGGAGTCTGTCAGCTAAATAGCTATAGAACCACAGTAATGAATGAATAGTTTAAGTTGAGACAGTTTATACATCAGTTGAGTGAAAAACTGTACTGAAGGCTTTTGACAGGTGAAGGAATAAGGAGTAAACAAGCTCAGCTGAGTCCCTGTATCTGTTTATGGTGTCAGTGAATGATATGAGGGCAATAGTTGTACAGTGTGTTGCGGAGAATCCATGTTGGCTGGATGCTAATAGCCATTCTTCTGGAAAACAGTGGAGGAGTTGCTTATGAGTAC
The DNA here is from genome assembly GCF_019279795.1 of Protopterus annectens. Lineage (NCBI taxonomy): Eukaryota > Metazoa > Chordata > Ceratodontiformes > Protopteridae > Protopterus > Protopterus annectens. The sequence goes on from NC_056743.1 coordinate 37,618,214, forward strand.
ATCTTCCAAGAATTTTTGAGAGAGATGATAATATTGCAATAGGCCAAAAGTCAGAGATGCCACCCTTATGAAGGGGGAAAATATAGGATTTTTTTCATACTAATGCTACATAGGATTCTGTTGTTCTACTGATAAGGATAGAGAAGGGGTGTACTACGGCATCAGCAGGCATATTAAGTATTCATATGGGAGGTTATCAGCTGAAGTGGAGCAAGGTTTGAATTTTAGTAGAAGTTTATTTATTACTGATAAGGAGACAGGTCTTAAGTGGAAGTTGATGGCATTGGATTTAAGGGGTGAAATAGGTTCGTGTGAGGATGCTGTGGTGTGTGTGGGGGTAAAGGAAGTGGTAGTGTGTCTGATGTATGGAGAATGCTTGTTTTGGTATTACCTGCTTGCTGAATTAGTAGCACTGGATGTTATCATAGGTTCATAGGTGTGTACTAGGCTAATGACTCTGGAGCCTTTACAAACCTAACCCATAGAAGTGCCCTGGCATCGTGCCACCAGACATTAATTCCCAATGCCTCTGTCAAGTAGAGCCACTGCAGTGATCTCTGGGGTGAACTTTTTATTTCCCATCCATTCATCAAGATTTCTCTTGAAGAGGGCCAGTGAGATGGTCTGTTTGACATGTATGGAAAGTCTATTCCAGAGCATGGGCAATCTCTGGGTTATGAACCTGTCCCTCCAGCATGTTCTATTGATTGTGGTAATGAGGTTGAGGTCTCTGGAGTGTGTGGTGTGGAGGGATTTGAATTTCTTTAGATGTAGCATTTATAACAGAGATGAGACAGTCATAGCTTTGTAAGTCAAGCAGAGAAAATCTGTTAGTAGAGGATATGAGACAGAGAATAGCTGGAGTTTTTTGAGTCTGTCCATGTGTTTAAGGCCTAGGATCCTCTTCATGAGGTACTTTTGTGGCCTTTCCAGCTGTTGCATGTGTCTAGTGAGGTACATGCCAAATGGGGCATTATACTCAATCACTGACCTAATGAAGGAAGAGTAGAGAGAGATGATGACCCCTTTCTTCCTGGATGCAAAACCCTTGGTAATGAGATGTGCCACATAAAAAGACAATCTGACCACAGTGGCAATGTGGTGGTCAAAGGAGAGGTTGCTGTCAAACTGTGTCCCCAGATCTCTTATAACACCTTCAGTGTTCAGTGGGCTCCCATTGATGTGGTAATTAGCGGAAACTGAGTTTTTCCAAAAGGGGATGACGACGCATTTTTTGGCATTAAGCTTAAGGCCATGGTTTCGACACCAGTCATTGGTCTCAGTGAAGCCTTTTTGTAGGATGTCTACATCACTTGGGGAATTAATAATGGCTCCCAGCTTGCAGTTGTCTGCAAACTTGGTCAGCCAGAGTCCCTCCATGTTGGCCTGGACTTCTGAGAAGTAGATGCCAAACAGGAGAGGACCCAGGACCAGTCCCTGTGGAACTCCACTTGTGACTGGTCGGCAGTCTGACTTGGAGTCTGCTACTTTCACACTGTGGGTTCTATCTGTGAACCAGTTTGCAACCCACCTAGTGATATAGGGGTTGATGCCTAGATTGGTGAGTTTATCAATAACTCCTGAGTGGGGAATGGTATCAAAGGCCTTGGCCAAATCAAGGTAGGCTCTATGAACCTCCTTGCCCTCATCCACAGCTCTGGTGACTGACTCAAAGATGTCAACCAGGTTGAGCAGGCATGAGCTACCTTTCACAAAACCAAATTGTGTGGGATCTAGAGTTTGGAGATTCCCTATATCCTTGTTAATTAGGTCCAGGATGATGCACTCCATAGCATTACATATCGGACTAATGGGATGATAATTCCTGGGGTCTGTAGTCAGTCCCCCTTTATGAAGAGAGATGACTGTAGCAGTGCACCATTCGGTAGGGACAAAGCCTGAGGTGAGGCTGTGATTGATCAGGGCACACAGATGTGGTGCCAGTTCACTTTCTAGTTCATGGAGAACACTTCCAGGATATTGTCGGGTCCCATGGAAGCTGTATTCTTGGCCTTGGACAATGCAGCTTTAACCTGTGCTGCAGTAATGCTGGGCGCCTGGCATTCCCCCGGTATTGCGACTGGTCCTTTGGGGGGAGAGAGGGGTAAAGTTGGCACTGAGTCTGTTGGCAATATCTGTTGGCTCAGTATGGGAGGTACCATTGTGCAGTAACTCAGAGCAAACATGGGTATTGCCGTGGAGATTCTTGATATAACTGTAGAAGGCTTTCTGTTTTTTTTTTAGTGTCTGCTGCAATTCTGCCTTCATAGCTGGCTTTAGAGGTTTGGATGAGAGATCTCAACTTTTTGTTGAAGCTAATAAGGGAGTTTTTCCAGTCTTGGGACTTCACCTTTTTCTGCAACAGTTTCTTCCTTCTGTTGTAGAGTTTATTAATGGCAGAGGACCACCAGATTGGCTTCCTTTTTTTTGGAGGAGAGCTTCTTGGTTCTGTTGGGTATCGCTAGTTCCATTAATTTATGTACGTGTTCGTACAGTGCGTTGGTGTATGATTCGGTAGTCATGCATCTATTTTCCATTGACATGGGTGCCATGAAGTTAGTCACCTCTGTTTTTAGGAGTTTAAAGTCAGCTTTGGAGAAATTTTTCATGGTGGTTTCCTTTGCAGGGGGTGTGGGTGAGATGTGGATTTCCATAGTGATTAGTTTGTGGTCAGATCTAACCAGGGAGGAATTGACTATTGGTGTGGAGCAATGGTTGTCCATGTTAGTAGTAACCAGGTCAAGGATGTTGTTTCCTCTAGTGGGGGTAAGAATTTGCTTGTCCAGGGCATTGGAATTGATGAATTCCAGGAAGTGTTGGGCCAGTGTATTAGTGCATGAGTAGTTTTCCCAGTTGATGGAGGGGTAGTTGAAGTCACCTCGTATGAGAGTGTTGGGTTGGACTCTAATAGTTTCCAGGGTGCTTAGGAACGTGGAGTGAGAGTCTTGGGACATGGTTGGGGACCTATAGCAGGCTACAACCTGAATCGCTATCTTACCCAATATTAGTTGTACCAGAAGTATCTAAGATGTGTTATGCTGGCCTACTAGTCTGGAAGTGTACATATCCTTTATGAAGATTTGGTCCATGTTCTGGGGCCGAAAGGTCTGGAATGAGTGATAGCCTGGTAGCGCAGGGGTGCTTTCTGCTGCTTTAAACCAGGTCTCCATTATAGCACAAATGTCGATGTTTTCCATTTTGAGGAGTACTTCGAGCAAGTGCATTTTGAGGTTTACACATCTAGTGCTGAGCAGCATGACCCTCAGATTGCATTTGTTTATAGCTGTTAAAGTGGGAATTTGGTCTTTGGAACATCACCTAAAAAAGGCACTACAGGTGTGGCAAGAGCCTTAGCCAGTATCCGGAAACCTAGGGATGACAGATGGAGGCCATCTCTGCCAAAGCATCAGGGTCTGTCAATCATGTCATCCCAAGCAAACAGATACTGGATCCCCTTAGAATGACACCAGAAACTTAGCCAATTGTTAAAGTCAATCAATTTCTGCTTGTACTGCGGTATCATTCTGGGCGATGGTAGGATGCTGCTCCGGGGTAGGGTCAAACCTGCCTGGGCTACATAATCCGAGAGCTCCTCCATATCTCTTTTCATGTAGTCCAGGAAGGTGCGTCTCAGGTCATTCATACCCACATGGACAGTGACAGAGTCATACTTGAACTTGTTGTGGAATGACCTGAGTGTATGCTATGTTTTGGATTTTGGCACCTGATAGACAGCTGACTGTTACCTTCTCCTTATTCAACCTAGTGAGTGGGACATCAGTGTGTCTCACTATCAAGTCATCTAAGATTAATTTATTGGGCAAGCTGTTTTGCCTTAGGGACTTAGGTTGAGGGGCACACTGTGTAGGTGAGCTATGTGTCTTGTGATTTGTGCTCTGTTGTGGTGGTTGAGTGCGTTTCTGCCTTGAAGGTCTCTGCTGTGTGGTTAGATTTCTGTTGAGACCCTCCGCGAAGGTGGGAGTGTGGTTTGTGTTTTTTGTGAGAGCTGTGATGGTGTGTGTTCTGGATTGCTATGTGTTGCATGTAGTGGGGTGCAGGTGTTGACCTCCTCCTCTTAACCAGCTATTCCAGTCTTGGCTTGAGAGTGCATGGCTTCCAGTTTGGATATATAAGTGCATCTCTCACAAGTCTGAGTGCTGGGAGGTAAGAGGAGAGGGTTGTCTGTGTACATGAGGCAGTTGCTACACTGCCTCAAAATGCCCAAGTTCACCAGGTTAATAGGAGAAAACACAGATAACTGACCATTAGACATGCAAGGAGGGGTGGTCATTATTACTAAGTACTGGAGCTGTTTCCTTACATATTCCTTTTACAGGTAAAATGTCACTCAAGGTGTCTGAGTCTGTACAGAGCACTGTCAAATACTTGAGGGGAAACTAATACGTAGACCCTGAGAATTTAAGGATGAAGTATTTAGGCAGATATTCTGAAGTTAGGAAGAAATCAAGCAGTACTTACTGAAAAAGAATTAGCATGTCAAGAATGATGAAAAGAGGGGAGTCGCATGAATGGCTACTGCCTGGCTACTACTAATGCTGGTCTCATCACAGCTTCACTCTGTTGGGATACAATACTCCTTTGCTTCTTCTCTCACCAGAAGCAAAATATTAGCACCAATCTCAAGAAGAGAAGCAGGCCGCGACCTATTTAATGATCCACAGTCTTGTCTTAGATGATGCAAGGGTCTGCAGGCTTGTAGCCTTTTTCTGGTAGATGCCTCGAATAACAACCAGATCAATCAGGTAAGTTAAGCACAGACACTCACTCTCCAACCAGAAACAGTCAGGAATCAATGCACTGTGTTCCAACTCTCACCAGGATCAGAATATAAGCACAGATTCCAAGCTGTCACCTATAAAGCAGTTATTAAGCTTTCTGGTGATCAGCAATCTCCAGGTAATAATGTAATTGCACTCCTTCCCTCACCAGGTGAAAACAAAAGCACTAATCCAGGCAGAATGTGGGCACTCCAACAACTGGTGGTCTTGCAATAGATGTAAGATGAAAAAAATGGTTTATCCTAAACACTGCAGTGTGCACTAGAGGAGTTAGATGTGAAAGTAGGTAACTTAAGTTTTACCTGTCTAAAAAGTTAAGTTTTAGTGGAGAGTCACTATTTTTAAAACAGCAAGATAGATTGAAAGGGAGTGGTCACTTTTGTATTCTGGTACTATGGAATACAGTAGGATGGCCAATAAATTTAAATAGTTGAAGGGGAGTGATTTTACAAAATGATAATTTTGTGCTTACTCACACCAGCCAGTAAAAGCAGAAAGGAAATGAGATACATGGTCAAATTAACATACGAGGCAGGCAACTAGAAAGACAGTGGTGTTTAAGAACACAAAAGTAACCAGGTGGGAGGGTGGGAAATATGTCTGTCTGACTCACAAGAGACAGAGCTGTGGTCTCTTTTCAAGTTTTAATATGCAGTTAAAAGCAGAATACAAGTAAAACACAGTGTAAAGAAAACAAATTGCAGTATACAAAATAGAAAAAGGCAATAAAGTAATCAAAGCACAACAAATAAAAAGCAAACTAACCTTTTCCTCACTGCAAACTGTAGCAGAATCTGGGTGAGCCTTTCCAGTAAACTCTGAAATGTTTTATTTTACCCCTTAATAGAAGGTTTAGTTCCTAGCTCCACCCCCTCAGTTCACAGATGATTAACCTTTACTGACCTGTTCTAACTTATGTATGACTCTTTAATTGACCTGTTTTAATTTCTCTCTGACTCACAAGAGACAGGAGCTGTGGTCTCTTTTCAAGTTTTAATATGCAGTTAAAAGCAGAATACAAGTAAAGTATGGTGGTAGTAAAAGTACAAGATGGAGGTGAAGTGAGTTTACTTAGGACAACAATGCTTTCCATAAATAAGGTAATAATTTCTAGTGGAGAGCCCTTATGAGGAGGGTTGGGTTCCTTTTTTGAGCCCAGATTTAATACATTACGTATTGCTGTCCAGAAGTTTTTGGGATCATTTGTGTGCCGAGGTTGTAGATGGATATAATATTTTTTTTTTTATCTAGGTTAGCTTGCTTTTACTCTGATTGTACAATTCTCCATAAAGTTGCAGACTTCAGGAAGTTTTAAGTTTAAGACATTCTTTCCCAGCTTTGTCTCTATTAGACATTGTAGTTTCTCTCGGTAGTGAGCCATGGCGTGTGATTAATTTTCACTTTTTTTTTATTTTACAGAGTGGGATGTGGCTATTTAGATTATTTAAGAATAAGGTATTAAAAGTATTCACTGCCTCGTTCAGTAGAAGAGGTTTTAAGGCAGACCAATTAAAAGCCTTCAACATATTTGAAATGTTTTGGAATATTATTTATTTATTTTTGCTAAGTTGTACATAACCATAAAGGATTATACCACCTGACAGAAAGTCTGATGTAAGGTGTTACATAATAATAATAAGGTATAGCACTAGCTCTCCAGGAGACAGTTTCTTCTAAACTCAGGGGTAGGTGGGAATGGGGTAGGGTGGTAATTGAAGAAAGCAAAGCTGAGCATAGTGAGGTGAAGCAGAGTGGGATGAAACAGAGTCCTGCAGGGAAACAATCAGTCAGGACCAATACAAGGTAAGTAAAAACACCTTAATAGACTAGAACACAGCAATAGCAGTGGCAGTGTTAAAAACTCACAACAAAGATAGAAGTACTAAAAGACAAACAGGGAGGATACCAGCAGCAGATAGAAAAGGACAGTGTGTCAAATAGCAGTATGACGATGCTAAAGGAAACAAAACTAGGTCATTCCAGATGGAAGAAAATAGATAGGGAGCTAGAAGTGAGATCTATGTAGCAGGCAGGGGACAGACAGTAGCCAAAAGATCAACAGTAAGCCACTGTGCCTTACAACTGACAGACAACACACAGAAGAGCATTTAGGGTACAGCAGTAGAGTAATAAATAAATGGGGTTTAGTAGGACGGGAACCTGGTATGGAAAGCATTCCTAAGACACCTCACTAGTCATACAATAAGATCAAAGAGAGCAGCTGCACTCATTCTAATGCAGGAGATACCAACAACAGTGAAATTTCCCTACACTAATCCAGGAAGCACCTGACTAAACTGTTGCACAATAGCGTCACTTTGTATTCTGACATATGTCAGTGCCCCAGAGGTCCCCTAGCTCATAAAGATTCACAACTTGAGAAAGCAGCTTATTTGGAATGGAATCACAGTATGGTTCCATGCATGGTTTTATTTATCCCTAGATAAGAGGGTGGTACAGGTTTGCCAAATGTTAGGTACATGACTGAGGCATCCACTATACAGCATAACTGAGATTTATCTGAATTATCTACCCATTATGGGGAGTCTTAAAATATATTAGGCAGCAGATCCCACAGGGTGTAGCCTGGTATAAATAGGCACCACTAAAGCTTCTACAGGGTTGGTATAACATACAATTGAGAATCTGAAACCTTCAGGCACATTTAAATTAAATTCTCTCTTGTCAGTCTTGGGAACAAAATACCTATCTGGGGGAACCCAGAATTAAAGGTAGGAGTATTCACCTTTGATGGCATGATTGTATTAGTAAACCTTTCGTCTGGCTAGATCAGTTGCTACAGAATTTGGTGAATATCAACCCGTTTTCCTCTTTGAATGTTTTTGGAAGAAGTTTGACATCCCATGACAAGACAGATGTAAGTATCTGTATGTCTTTTATCATTCAAGCCTTTGGGAATACTTTGAAAAAGGGACAGGACATTCTAGAAGTGTACCAGCATCTATCAGGGTTACCTTCTCCAAGTCTGCATGCTACGTATTTACATATATAATTTCTCCTCAGACATAAGCTCTTACTAGCTACCGAATTCTTACTTAAGGACCTTGTCAGGCAGCTTGCCTTATACAGATCATTATTCTGCCACAGCTGAGACTTTTACAAACATTGACGGCTTTCCCACAAGCTGAGGCTTGCTTATAAGGGTTACTGGACCCTTTGAAATGTGAAGGCCAAGCCCAGTGAGCAGAAGAGTTTCATAAAAGCTGGCCTTATGGAATGGTGGGGCCATTATAACAGGCAGCCAGGGAGATGGCCACATAAGTGTTAGGGACCTCATTGCCACAGGATCCAATGCCATGGATACGTTGAGTTTTTTAGGTAATCCTTTTCTTGACACAGCACTACTAATAGTTACTAGTCCAGCTGGAGATAACAACTTGGCTTTTTATAGCCGCACAGTGGCACGACTCAGCAAGACTTGACAAAACAAAATGGGCCAGCTTGGTCAGGAAGTATTGTTATTGTTTAAAGTCTGAGGCTTAGGCTAAGGAGACTGTCACTTGTTGTGATGATGAGGTTGTCAATCCTAGCTAAAGAGCTAGCCAGTTATAGAACAAGGTTCTATGGGAGCTTTCATATAACTTTGGCTAAGAAGGTTTGTTTTAATGCTAGTGGTCTTGGATTATTAATATGTAGGGATGCTAGGGGTCCAGATGTATGACACACCATGTATTACAAGTGATCATTTATTGTGTCCCAAGTTTTCCATGTTGATAGCTATTTTACAGTCGTGTCTTTTCTCAGTGTTTTTAATGTTTTCTTTATACTTTTTAATGGCTTAAAATGCCTTAAAAATTATATTTTTGCTCCTCAGCTTAGAGTTGGGGACTTCGTATCAGGGCCCAACACTGGGTGTCAGAATAACCATCTAAACCTCTGGGAATGGATGTCTCGGACCTTGTGTTCATTTCCAAACAACAGCAAACCTCCTTAACAACAGAAGTAACTTACAGCAGTAATACAACTCTCAACTAACATGCAGCTGAAGTCACAGGATAGCACAGGAAATACTAACGCCTCTATCTATACGCCCCCCAGCATAACCACCTCTTCTGTAATATAGTCCTAGACACCATTAATGCTGTTATTCCTTCATCTGGACAAGCTGATTCAATGTGATTTCAGCATGAACTGGACATAACAGTTAACATCTTTCTCTCAGGTCCCGACCAACAGATGCCCAGTCTTGCTCATAGCTGAGTTTGTCAGACTTAACCTTGTATACAGTAATTTAACTATTCTGACTAAACTACCTCAAATAAACCAGGCAGAACCATCCCTCTACTCACATTCACTGATCATTACACAGCTCTTCTTACCCTGACTAAAATGAGATAACAGTCCTTTGATTTATCACTTTCCCTTTTCCACTGCTGCAAAATATCTTTCATTTTCTGTTTATGCTAGTGATTGGTCCCTTTTACATTAAGAAAGCAATTTTCCCCCTTTTTCAGACCTGTCAAGGCAACGCTCATCACATAACACCTTTATTTTGTGCAGAGTCTAGCAGCCCTCCAGGCAGTGTTATTAGATCATATTGTTGAGAAAACAGCACTTAAGGGACAAGATTTGGTGTAGAAATTCACTGTAAATTTAATACTTACTGTTGTCCAACAGCCACTTCAAGGATGGCTTGGGGCACTTGTCTGAGCCCCAGGAACAGAAGAAGAACAAGGCAGTTGTTCACTGCAGGATATGTGGGCTACCTTCCTGCTGAGTCTGAGTGATGGCATTAGGGCTTATATACTTAGGCTGACTTATATACTTAGGCTGGCAAGAGAAAAAAAAACAGCCAGCTTGTCAGGATCAGTTGTAAACATTTTACCCACAATTATAAGGGGGTTCTCATGCTGTACAAGAAAAGTACAGTTGTGTACAGTTACCATAAATGTAGATGTTCGAATGTCTTCACTGTTGCAGTCATTACATTTGGGTAATCCTGCTGGCAGGTTGCCCTCAGTCGGCCTGAATTCCAAAGTCTTGGGTCCTGCGTAAGTTGCTGTCACCCCTTCCCTGACGTCAGGTTGTCAGGGGTATAAAAGATGCAGCCGACGCCATTTTCTTTAGTTTTTCTTGCCCCAGATGTCAGGTGACCCCTAATGGGTAGCCAGAATTATATATATTTATATATAAAAACACATGCACCAATATAAACTTTTCCTTCATCTACAAGCAAATACACCAATAGGTTGTATAAATCAAAGAAGGAAAGATAAGTTCCAGCAGAAATAAGGGGGATGGTGGGTGGGTAACCTGGACTGCAACAGTGAATACACTTGAACATCTACATTTATGGTAAGTGTACACAACTGTACTATGTTCTTCGTGTTTCACTGTTGCAGTCATTCCATTTGGGTAGAGTCCCAAAGCTATGGTTGGAAGGCTGGAGCTAAACAGCATTAGGAGTGGCTATGAGACCCTGCAGAACTGCAGTAGCAAAGCCTGCCCTGGATTTAGAGTAGAGTGGCGGATGATAGTGCTTTGTAAAAGTGTGCACTGAACTCCAAGTAGCAGCTTCTAAAATGGCTTTGGTTGGTACTCCCCTGAGAAAGGCTTCTGAAGTGGCTGCAGCTCTGGTTGAATGTGGCCTAATGCCTTTAGGCACTGGCTTGTCATGCTGTAAATAGCAGTGGCCTATCCACTTTGAAATAGTCTGCTTGGAGATAGCCTTTCCATGTGATCCTGGAGCATATGCCACTGGTAATTGCTCTGTCTTCCTGAAAACTTTGCTTCTGTCCAAATAGAATCTAAGCTGTCTGTGTACGTCCAAAGAATGCAGAATTCTCTCCCCCTTGTTCTGTGGTTTTGGATAAAAAGTTGGCAAATGAATAGTTTGGTTAAGGGCCACACTGGACACCACCTTAGGCATAAATGTTGGGTTTGTCCTCAGAGAGACCCAGACTGGATAAAAAATGATAAAAGGTTCCACAGCCATGAGTTCTTGTAGCTCTGTTACTCGTCTTGCAGAAGTTATTGCTAGGAGCAGAGCTGTTTTCCAAGATAAAAACTTTATATCAGCAGTAGCAGCTGGCTGAAAAGGAGGCAGGGTGAGTTTTTCCAAGACATAATTGACAAGCCTTAAGTTTTTGGCTCCTCTGAGGTACTGCCTTAATAAAGGATGAGAAAAGACTGGTGGCTCTGTATTGTAATGAGCCGAAATGGCAGAGGCATGAATTTTAATTGATGAAAAAGATAGGCATTTGTCCAGCATCTCAGTTAAGTATTGCAAAATCTGAGGAATATTTGGAACAGCAGTATCAGTTCCTTGTGTCTGGTTTGAAGCACAAAATCTCTTTCATTTTCCAGCATAAGATTTTCTAGTACTAGGCCTTCTGGCTTCCAAAATGACATCCTGAGTTGGCTGTGCAGGATCTGATTGTTTTGTTGGGACAGTAGATAAGGAATTTGAGGTAAGGTCCAGGCTGGGCATTGTGACAAGCTCCTTAAGATTGGATACCAGTACTGGTGGGGCCAGTCTGGAGCAATCAGTATCATCTTTGGCTTCTCCTGTCTGACCTTTAGGAGTACCTTGGGGAGGAGAGGCAGTGAGGGAAAGGCATATACTGATAGGTTTTTCCAGCTGAAAGATAGGGCGTCCACTTTCCATGCTTGTCTGTGATAAGTCCTTGTGCAGAATCTTTTTAGTTGGTAGTTGTGAGGGGAGGCAAACAGATCTATGTCCGGGCATCTCCATTTCCTTGTTATCATGCTGAAGACTTGTGGATCCAGCTGCCACTCATGGGGATCCATGGGATTTCTGCTTAGTTCATCTGCCAGAGTATTTTCCTTTCCTGGCAAGAATTGTGCCTGCAGATGTACTTCGTAATTCAATGCTGTGTCCCACAAAGCCATGGCTAGTCTGCAAAGGGGGTACAAATGTGTGCCCCCCTGTTTGTTTATATACCACATGACCGTGGTGTTGTCTGTCTTTATCAGTAGTTGTCCTGGATGAAGCAGGTCCTTGAAGGCTGTCAGGGCATTTTGAACAGCTAGCATCTCTTTTTGATTGATATGTAGATGCATTTGGTTTGTGGGCCATGTGCCCTGAATGCATCTTCCTGCCATGTGGGCCCCCGAGGCATAATCTGATGCATCCATTGTTAGGTTTTGCCTGGCTGGGGGTAATGTGAATGGCTGTCCCTTGTTTTGGTGACAAGCCTTCGCCCACCATCGAAACTCCTGTTGCAGGCAGGGAATGAGAGTAATCATTGTTTCCAGGCTGTGACAATGTTGAGTCCAAACACTTTTTAGGTACCATTGAAGTTTCCTCATATGCAGTCTTGCATATGGAATTAGTAGGATGCAGGATGCCATGAAGCCCAAAGCCTGAAGAATTTTTCTTGCAGATAACTGGGCCTTTGTTGCCAATATTTTGAAGTATGTAGTCAGTTGTCTTTGTTTGTCTGGCGTGAGATAAGCCATCTGGGCAGTTGTATTTAAGCTTGCATCCAGGAATATTATCTCTTGAGAGGGTACTAGTTTTGATTTCTTTTCGTTGACTGTGTACTCTAGGCATGTTAGAAAGAAGTCTTTTCACAAATGCCAGATGCTGTAGAAGAATGTCCTTGTTCTCTGCTTGAATTAGGCAGTCGTCCAAATAAGGATATATTTGCATTCCTCTTTGTCTGCAGAATGCAATTACTGGTGCCAGGCACTTTGTAAAGACCCTGGGAGCAGTAGATAAGCCAAAGGGCAGTGCAGAGAATTGGTAAAGCATTGAGCTAGCCTTGAATCTGAGGTATCTTCTGCATGATTGCCTGATTGGGACATGCAGGTATGCCTCTTTTAGGTCTAAAGTCACCAGCCAAGCCTTTGTGCCCAGCATAGGCAGAAGCTGCTGCAAGGTCAACATTTTGAATTTTGGAATATCCAGGAATGTGTTTAGAATAGATAGGTCCAGTATTGGTCTCCAGGCTTTGTCCTTTCTGGGTACCAAGAACAGTCTTGAGTAAAATCCTTGTCCCTGCTCTTGCTCTGGTACTTGTTGAATGGCTCCCATGTCCATGAGGGATGAGACTTGTTTTTGTGCCTCTGTCCATTTATTTTTTGGTAGATCTGGCCAACCATTTGCCTTTGGCATGGTATGGAAGTGGAACTTGTAGCCTTGTGACACTATGTTTAGAACCCACTTGTCCTGGGTTATAATGTGCAAATTTTGAGAAAAAAGTGCTATTTTCCCCCCTAAGGGTGCTGCCAGGAGATAAGTGCTTGGTGCAGGCAGGGGGAAGTCATTGGGACTGTTTCCTGTAAGGTTGTGATTTGTCTTCTCCACTTTTGGAGGTAGAAGCACCCCATTGCTTTGATCTGTATGAACCTTGCACCTGGGATCTGCCTCTAGGGCATCTGGATCTGCCCCTTTGAGGTCTGTCTGACACAGGAAAGGACCAATTCTTTGTAGGCCAGTGTCTACTAAACCTAGATGGCTGTACTTGTAAAAGGTCTTTGACAGTTTGCATAGATTTAGCTTTGTCCTCCATTTTCTTTAACACCTCTTCTGCCTTAACACCCAACAAAGTATCATGCTGTAAAGGTGCATCTAATAATTTAACTTTGACATGATCAGGCAGATTTTGTTCCTTTAACCAAGCATGCCTCCTAATTACAGAACCCATAACTGTGGCCCTGCAGGAGGCCTCCAGAGAATCAAAACCACATTGCAAAGTATGCTTTCCAACTTGTTCAGCTGCATGAAATAAATCCTGCATTTCCTTGTTTTCTGCACATTCAGAGTTTAACAACATTTTCTGTTTAAGCAATGCCATGACATGTTGCTGATATTTGAGCATATGAAACTGACAGTTTAAGGCCCTTATAGCCAAGGTAGCAGATGTGTAAACCTTTTTTCCCCATCTATCCAGTGCCCTAGAATCTCTGTCAGAGGGGGTAGGGTTTTTTGCAGCAGAAGCCTTAACCCCTTTGGGACCCTGTGAAATAGTTTCTGGGTCTGCAGCAGGGTTTTTGAAAAGGAATTTATGAGAGTCAGGAACCCTGTAATATCTGTCAAACTTATCAGGAGCTGGAGGTAAGGAGTCAGGGGTCAGACTAGACTCTGAAAACACATCATCTACAATGTCTAACACAGGTGGAATGGCTAGAGGCCTGTGTTGAGGTAGTAAAAGGAAGTCCTTGAGCCTCTTTTTAGATTCTGAAAAATCTTGGCTCTCCCAGTGGAAGTGCTCCCTCATGGTATGCAAGGTTTCTCCAAATGCATAGTCCTCAGGAGGAGAAGCTGAAGGAATAGATTCTTCAGCATCAGAATCCTCATGGGGGGAAGAGAATATTCCTGATCAGAAGAGGAATCAGAAGAAACAGAAACCTGATCTGAAGATTCATAGTTTGTCTCTTGCCTAGGCCTCTTATCAGGAGGGGGATAGGAACCCCTGATCAAGATAATCAAGTTTTCGGCCATTTTGAGCATCTGTTTTTTGGGCATGGAGGCCTGTCCATGTGACTCTTGAGTTTGTTTCTTTGTCTTTGAAGGTGCTTTAGTCTTTGCCTTTGAAGCTGAAGTCGGTTTAATGTATAGATGTTTAGGTCTGAATACACCCTCAGAAGCCGGTGCCTGCTCAGCGGCTCCGGACTCATCTGAGGGGATAGTGTCCAAGGCTCCAATACCTTGAGTTTCCAGCGGCATAGCCATCTCCACGTGGAAGTCGATAGTGGCCTATGACTCTAAAGTAGCGGGCGTCAGGGGCTAGAAAAGCGCCTCACTGAGAACCGGTGAACCAGCGACTGGCTTAGGAGAAACTTCGTCATCGGTTTTGGGCCTCAGTTGTCTATTTTTTTCTTTTTCTTTGCGTTTTTGTGAACTCCGGTAGTCGGATGGCTATCTGACGACATTTCTGGATAATTTAACCTGCGTCCAAAATAGTTTAATGAAAAATCATACCGATGCTTAATATTGCATTGGTTAAATCTAGCACAAAATCAACAACCTGAAATGTTATGGTCAGGGCCTAGGCAAGGAATACAGTAAGAATGAAAGTCCTTATGAGGTATTTGCTTTCCACAAGAAATACAATTATTAACTTTTTCTGACATCAGTCTGGAGCAAGAAAAAAGTTTCCCCAATGGGGTACTTAGCTTTAATGAAAACTTTGGATCTGAAATTCGAACACGGAAATCTCAGGAGTCGGCTGACTGGCACTTGCGAACTGCTTCTGCTTTGGGCACTGCGCGGCAAGAAAGACTAAAGAAAATGGCGTCGGCTGCATCTTTTATACCCCTGATGACCTGATGTCAGGGAAGGGGCAAAAGCAACCGACGCAGGACCCAAGACTTTGGAATTCCGGCCGACTGAGGGCAACCTGCCAGCAGGATTACCCAAATGTAATGACTGCAACAGTGAAATACGAAGAACATCAGCGCACTATGTAAAACAATCCATTTGAAATATAAGGAACAGAAGCCGAGCCTTTATCTCATGGCCACACTGATTTACATACTTGGAAAATTCATCAGCTGTATAGAGTTCGTTTTGCTTTGTGATTGACAAATCCAAAAACAAGGGCCATTAAAATGCATGTTGTCCCCTGTCAGGGTGATGGTGGTATAACTTAGAAATCTGGGAGTTCAATTAGTGTCCTCTGCAGACAACATGATTGAATATACGAATAGGTAAGGATTACATTAAAAAGGGGAAGAACTTGATGTCAGACATGGTTCAAAATGTTCAAACACTGAAAACATTCATATTTCCACAAATATTGTACTTCTCATAGGATCTTAATGTAGAATCTTTGGTGGGTTTCTTCAAAGTTTGAAAAATGAAACTTCCTAAATTCTCTAGGGAAGGAATAAGGCTAGAGTGGCTTAAAACAAAATCACTCTCCCAGATTCATTGGGATCTGCATGTCCTTGTTTTTGATTTTTTTTAAAGAATTTAATATAAACAAATGCAAAGAAAGACAAAGCCCAAAGAGTAAGAGACAGTAAAATATGCTGGAGGGGAATAGGAACACCGATCTGACAAAGAATATTCAAAAAAGAGACAGAGAACATAGTAATTCAATCAGTAAATACTTTAATATGATGACAACAGGTATAAACAAACAATTTAAACAAATGTGTATCTAAACATTTATGAAAAAAATTCTCACTCATGTTTCCCTCACTTCCTGGAGCCTGTTGCCTCAACCCACACAACAATGTAGGGGATGGTCCCTATATCCTGGCTGAATTTCTCCTAGTCGGTATGAATTTCGCTTAGGATCTCCTCTGCAAAAAAAAGGCTTATTTCAGAATGCTGGTACATTTGCTAAGCAATGTTTAAGCTCTCTGAACTTTCATGGAAAATGTTTTGTTTACCACCTATATAATTATCCAGAATACATCTACTTGTCCAGCACTAAACAGCATTCTATACAACTATGTTCCTAGTTGGTCATTACAGTCAAATGACCAAAAGCTCCTGTCTGTTCACAAACCTGTCAAATCTGATGGGCATTATCTGTACTCATACCATGTTGCTAAGGCCTGGAACCTCTTATCTCTATCCATTAGGTCAATATCATCCCTCCCGTCCTTCAAAACCACTCTGAAAGACTTCCTAGCCAAAAGATAGCTCTGTTCCTGCTCAACACTGGGATAAACTCTATCCCTAAATGTGAACAAATACCTCTTCATACCATACATGTCCTTATTCTCCCTTCTCTCTACTGACTTTCTCTTTAAATATACCATAGGCCTGCTTTTCTCTCACTTCATACTGTAATTCCTTATACTAACTTACCTTTACTTTCTGTATAAACTTGCTAAAATTTCTCTAACTATGAAATCATTGTCATACAACTTGTATCTATTCTTATCTAGTGTTTTCATATTGTATGACATTTGGTATGATTATTTAAACTGCATTTGTTTATTGTATTATTAAAGACTGTAAAACTGTTCTTAAGATGTTTTTGTAATACTTTGGGGCTTTTCTCCCTGGGTCTCCTCTGCAACCGTGCTCCTACCCAGTCAGACTTTCCTGGTAATCAAATATATATAAATAAATACATCTGAAGTAGCAAGCTGAAGATAGTTTTATTTTTTGTAGAAGACACTCTTGAAAACAAGTCTTTTTGAATTCCTTTTTGTTGTTTTTTTTTAACATGCAAACTTCCTCTGTTAAATGAAGAAATAAGGCAGTTCTAACTGTCTATGTGTTTACATTTAGCATATGTTTACCACTGATGGAGCTACAAGTCGATTTAACTATCTACTGCACTGAATGAATGATGGAAGTTCCATCTTTATCTGATGTTCAGTATATCCCTCAATTAAGTTCTATAAGAAAAGGAATGTTAGAGACCAGTCTTTAATTGTCTACAGAATGCTGATAAAGAATGCATGTAGAATGATAAAAAGATCTCATGTGCAGACTACTGCTAAATTACAAACCTGTTAAAACTTTAGATGTGGGAATGTTCGCACAGATAACATTTCATACCAGTGAGACTTACCAAACTGTTTCCTGGACGTCTGATGGGACTGCTATATGGTTAGAAAGTTCTTTGAAAATTATGATGATACAGCTTGGAAGGACAATTTCCTTAAAATATGCCTGTTGCTTTTAGGGATTCCTTTCAAAGCCTACCTCTTCCCAAATCAATATAGAAAGGTACAGTTCTTACATTATATAATGCCAGTGCGTCAATTCTGGAAAATCAATAAAGCATGTCTCCCTGGTATTTCTTACTTGCAGGGTTCTAAAAAGTAGTGAATAAATGCAAGCAGGGACAGAGGGACAAAAGAGAACTCCGCTTAAATCAGAATGGATCATCAGGGTTTATGCAAAACTATCAAGTAAAAGTTATGAGAAGATAATGATGGATTTTGCTCCATCTTACCTTGAGCATACAAACACTGTACCTGTGAGATGTACGACAGCTGAATTCAGGGTTGGGTTGTTAAGTAGTTTTATTGGCGCTTGCTTGATATTTATGATTATTTTTCAAACAATTTTATTCATTTTAGCATATTTACAATATATATATATATATATATATATATATATATATAGATAGATAGATAGATATAAATGAATAAGGAAGATTCAGATTTTTTTACATAACACTAGGCATTTTTCAAATCATCAAAAATGACCTTCAAAATTAGTTTACATTATTATATTTAACTATTTACATTTACAATTTGCCCCAACCAGAGGGTTTTATAATACCATTTTCAGATCGTGACTTCTTTACTTCTTTTTCATTATTAATAGAATATTGACTCATTCTGTCAAATCATTAAATAACAGAATTGAATCAGATTTCCATTTTCTAGTAATTACTTTTTTGGCAGCTGCTAGGAGACCCCAGAGCATAAAATACTAATTATTACTTATAAGAGAAGTTATTGGAACATTTACCAAAATTGTTGCTCTTGTAAGGTCAGGTTTATCTGTCCATATTCCCTTAAAGAAACAATTTACATCCTTCCAATACTTATCACTTTTTTCACAATCCACAAATATATGTATTGAATCAGCTTTGGTTATTTTACCATATCTCCAGCATTTAGGAATTTCTGACTTACTAATTTTTTGATATTTGGAAATATATTTATTATAAATATTTATCACTTCTGATATACACATGGCACATACCACTGCATTTGCTATAATCTATATGTATAAACAAATGCTTATAGTGTGGCACCCGGTGAATGTGAACATAAAGAAAAACTGTGTAATGTGAGATAATATATTGTTCTTCAGCCATGTGTGTCCTGTTTTGTTCCCTGTTATGGGATATAAAAGCAATACAACCTTACTTAGAGTAAAAACTGGGACTAAATACATGACATGCAGTGTCCTAAAACAAACCACTGCATTGGTTGTGATCTCCTCATAGTCCTATTACTGGGAAGTAATGTTACTCTAAAACACTACTGTCACCTTCTGTGGGTGCTAGAGTATATCAAAGATAATTCAGTAAGCTCTCTTCTTACCTAAGTGATAGCCATTTTACCTTTTTCTTGTGCATCAGTCTTGGACATACAGCCAAATCTTCATATCACAGATGATAAACAATAGCAAGAAAATATGCCACCCGCCCCGATGCATATTGTTTGGAAAAAGAAAGCAAACAATTGTAACAAGCTGGTGTTGTCTGGTAAGTGTGATTCACAGCATCTCTGTTCAGATGCTGCACACAATACCCATTGCAGCAGGTTTGCTGATTTTAGAAAATTCTTTTCACAGCAAAGGCTGTCCTCCCAATGACTACCCAGTACTGTCAGGCTTACACAGATTTGCCTGTTTCAGTAAAACTAGACTGAAACCGATCACTACGAAGTGCCTGTTCATAGGTTCATAGGTTCATACTAAGCTAACTGCCCTTGTGAGCCATTTTAAGCCTAGCCAATTATCCCTTGTGAGACTTGAACCCTGCACCTTGTGTTTGTAAGGCAAACACTTTAACCATTAGGCCACCCTCCCAACCCTTAAAAGTTTTATGAATTAATCATTTTGTCAGAAGCCATATCGCATCATCTAATAACCAGGAATATCAGATTCCCAATATGGACCACTACACTAAAGGGCTAGTGTATCTGAACATGCCATTGATGCCTCATGATCTGCAAGTCAGTGAATATCTAAACAATGAGGTGAAGTGGAATTAATAGCCCACTGATATGTTTTGCCTCTTAGAAGGGTTGCGTGAAACCCAGTAATGCAAAGATGCCTCCATGGTGAAACGGTGACTTCAGCAGCTAGTGGTTCTTAACTCAAGACATAAGGTTTGCCTCATTAACTCGTGTGCCTGCAGGAGTGTGAATCTTCTCAACCTCTCAGGTACAATACATGCAACAACTGACATACAAGCACAAGGATTTGAAGAAGTGCTGCCCTCACCACAAGCAATACTGAATAACTCTCACTGTGTAAACAGAACCATGCCACAGGATCATGCTTCTGGAAATGTGAATGGTAATAGTGGCAGGTAAGGAGTGGTTTGGTGGTGGCAATGACTAGGCTTGTGGCAGAAGTTTGGTGGTAAATAAACAAACTGATAATGCAACATACTGACACGAGTAGCAGCCTTAACTGTAGGTCTTCAACGACCACTGAGGAAAAACAAAATGCTCCACAATCCTTCCCCTGTCCACATTCCGGCCTTCATTTTTCACTGAGCATTGGAAGATAGCATTCTAACTTGTAAATCTCATAATGCATCAGGTACTATAGTAAACATACTTTAAATGTGTTTCCTTTCCCTAGGAATAAATATACATTCATTCTAACTGATACAACTGGACTGCACTGCAGAACCCACATATGCATTCAGCCTAGTTTTATTGAAATACAACACTATACCACAAATACCTACTGAGACCCAAAAGGGAAAATATTATGGAAAATGAATGTCATGTAGAATTTTATGTCTGACAAGAATGGTGTATTAATTACTCCTAAAAGCTTTAGCATTCCATGATCTCCCTCCATATTCTGACACCTCACTCTATTCATGAATACTTTTAGCTCACAGCTTAAATCATGCTATCCTGATTTAAAAGGGGTCCATTAAACTCAAACAAGAACATCAGACTGTTATACCTCATATCTGAATCCTTATTATTTCTCCCTGGGAAAAAAGCCTACCTATTGCCACCCACTGTTCCATACTGATAAGGCCTGTTATCCTTTTTAGATCCTACATCTAAAATCTCAATACTGCTAAGAAAAAAACATTCCAAAGAGTTCCCAACACATCTGAAACAATGATGTTAGTGTTGCCAGTTTACATACTGTTAAGTATAAATGTCCCGGACCGTAGTTAACCTCTGTGCCCAACGATGTAACCTGCAATGTTAAACTTCATCTATTCCTCGCCTAAAGAAACTTGGCAAAATGATACTCTCCAGCATCTGCTTCCCCTCTTCTACTGTCTTTTACAAGTAAAAATGCATTTTACCTCCATGTAGGACGATCTACAGGGATGTAATAAATACTTCAGGCTTGTCACAGGTCTCACAATAAAATCAGATGTCATGATTTTGTCAAAATGACGTTTTTTTTTCACATCAGAGCCATAAAGAGACAAGACTTTTGGTGAATCCTACAGTAGCATAAATGCAGACTTGATGCCTACCTGTGCCATGTAACTTACCTTTGTCTTTTCAGTAACTTTACACCTCTGTCAGCTGCTGAACATGAAACTTTAGTAAAGATACTATGCAGAGCACCTGTCATCAACTCTTATAAATGAAGGATTAGTCACAAGTGAATATCAATCGTAAAGGGAGACAACAGACTGAAAGGGCCTTTATCATGGGCAACTAACACTTAAAAAAAACTTGCACCAGTTAGATGTCTTTGCTTTCTTCTGAAAAAATAATCTTCATGCCTTCCCTTCCCCTATCTAATTTTTCAGTGATATTTAATTAACTTGATAAAATTTAGAAGACTATAATAATATAATGCTTTGAAATGGTCTGTTCACCTGAGAACACAGCTGGTTTAGTCCTAACTATAAGTTCCCACACCCATGCTGACCTTATTGTTTTTAGAACAATAGGTCCTTGACATTGTATGGTGAGTCTTAAAAATATGCTAGTCAGTCATTAGGCTTCAGTGGCTTCTGCCCTGAGTGAATTCTGCTGAATAATTCTTGTGTGAAAAAAATAGATAAGATATTATTATTTTGTGTTTACAAGCCATGAAATGTGAGAGGACAAAAGGTCATCCACCATCACTCATGGGTCGTTCCTAGATATAGAATCAGTTACACAAGATATGCATTCTAAAGCACAACATGTCACACTTACGGTCATGGCATTTGGCTTTGTATTCACCCTCTACTGACTGTATACATAGCATTTTTGTTGTAAGGTAAGTAAAATTAATGTGATGCTTCTTTTGTTTTTTTTTTCCTGAGTCCCTCTGTAAAGTGTGCCTACACTGGTAAATAAAACGTCAAAATAAATAAATAAATAAATTTGCATTGTGTGAATATGCAAAAAATAAAACAAGCTTTGAGACTATTTTGCCTTTTACAAGACAGCTCAAGTATTATTTTTTTAATTTGCAGAAGTACTTTTTATATCATTCATGCATTTTTAAAATGCAATACCAGCAGTACCCATTAAGCATTTCTTTTGAGTATAGTAGATGATGTGAAAGGAGCAGATTCATAAAAAGTACAAACTGACATGATGATTGCAGTTAAGGCACTGATGGTATATTATTCTCTAAACTGGAGAATCGCTCATCCTACACCATGATAATACGGATCCACCATCCATTTCTTTAACCTTACCAGTGTTAACATTAAGGCATAATCTGGTCCTGTCCTCCCAACTGAACCTGTTACTCAGAGTAATCCCATTACAAACATTGCTAATGAACCTGTTACTCACAGTGACCTCATTACAAACATTGCTAACAAACCTGTTACTTGCAGTGACCCCCACTACAAAGATTGCTAACGAACCTGTTACTCACAGTGACCCCATTACAAACATTGCTTCCTGGTCTGAGTCTTTACACCCCCTGCCCAAACTGTGCCTCTGCTGTCCTCTACACCATTATAAAGCAGACAGTCTGATCAACAAACAACTTACAGGTATGAATCACTCCTTATCATCTACATACTCTCACTGTCTTTGAGACTTGGTTGGAACTAAATGTTTTCCCAGTTATCCTGCCTGACTCCCCCATTATTTCTGAAACAATGGATATGCTAAGGAGGTAAAAACGGCATCAGGAAATGGATCTGTCTAATCTACCAAACAACAGCAAACCTCATTAACAAGTAAAGTATTTTATACCAACGATACCACTCTTGGCTAGCAACGGAAGTCATTAAAAGACAGCATAGGAAGTGCTAATGCTTTCATCTAACAGAATGGAAAACAAAGGTTATGACCAGCTCCCTTTTGTCCAGTGTTTGGTTTCCTCAGCCTCCATTTGCCTGCTGTATAAAACTGAGCAAGTCACATAATAAGACAGTACTCTCTGGTTAAACCTGAAAAAGGTATCTGTGATTCATTGCTCTGCTGTAGGAAACAAGTGTGAATAAATAAATGTGTCTCTAGAACCTGAAGTATAACTGCCATCCCTTCTCTAATAGAGTCCTAGACACCATTAATACTATTATGCCTTCATATGGGCAAGCTGATTCCATGTGATTTCAGCATGATTAGGTCAGCTCAAAAGTCAAGCTCTCTCTCTCTCTTTCTCTCTCCCAAGCACTAATCAAGAGGTTCCTAGCCTATCTCATAGCCAAAATTGTCAGACCTAACCTTATAAGTGGCAACTAAACCATGTTGCTTCTACTGACTCAAATAACCCAAGTGATATGCATGGCTCAACTGTTCTTTTACACACATTCATTGATCATTGACCAGCCCACCTGAAAAGAGGTTAGAACCTCCCGACATAAACATTATTTTCATGTACTGAGTACTTCTGAATACTCCTTGTGATGGGAGGTACTACCAGCCATGCCTGGATAAGTAGGGCAGTGGATCTGTAACATATGCAGCAGAGGTAACTAGAATTTAGTAAAGAATTATATGTCATTTGTGAATCAAACTGATTTGCATAGATGCTTGTATTTAAAAATGTATTTGTAAAGTTGCTTGTGTTAAAATGTATCAACAATGTCCAGCCCTGCTGGAAAGAAAAGAAATGTACATATATTATTGCAACTGTTTAAATGTATATATTGTAACAGAGGATACTGGAAGAGAAGAGATTCATCCCAATCCACCAGACTTTGAGAAATACTGGGCCTAGGACATAAAGACATTATCTCACAGTTTTAAATGAAGCCAGAGATGCAATGTCGGTAAGAAGTATGCCTTAGTAGTTCTGTAGGAGGAGTAGAAGTGTTAAAATTGTTTTATGACTTCCAGAAGCAGCAGCAGATCTGAGCAAAGCTCTGTCTGTATGTATAACACATAGGTGCTAAATCCATACAACTTCTACAACAGGGGTTGCATGGGAACTAGAAGTCAGATAACCAAATATATATGATGTAATTCTGTACAGAAATAATGTTTTTAATATTAGAGGAGACTGAAATCTCAGGGACAGTCTGTTCTTGGAACCGGACAAAGGAGGAAGACCGCTCATCTACTTCATCTTGCCTTGTGCTAGTAAGTGACCAGGGACTACTATTCTTTAGATTAGTTAGAAAAAATATAATGAGAATAGTTAAGTATTGTTTTTCTGTAACTGTGTGAATCTTTCCAGCTGTGTTATTTTTAATATTTTTTGTGAATGAAACTCTGGTGTTTACTATAAATATTTAGTATTTTCTTGTTCTTTTATTATTTATTATTATTATATTGCATATATTTATTAGGTGATAACTCTGACCACTCCTGAAAGTCTTGCTGTTTAGTCAACATTACCATTTGTGTTAATATTAACTTCACTCAGCATAACTGGATATCTTTTTAAGAGCCTTATACTAATTGACTTTTGGCAGTGAATCTACTTTATAGTCTGGGCAAAGTTAGTAGAGTTGGTAATCTGTGCCAGCCTTTCCCATGTGTATGTGTGTGTGTGTGTGTGTGTGTGTGTGTGTGTGTGTGTGTGTGTGTGTGTGTGTGTGTGAAAATTAAATCTCAAAGAATGTGTGTCAGCTACTTGGAGCAGGGACACAAAGCACTGGTTTCACAGACAGGGTGCTGTACACAGCTGTGCCAGTGAACAGTTTTATTGGAGACCTGGGTAGAGCCAGATAATAGAGAAATCCAGATCCTGGCCTAACTGCGTTCCCTGTGTGCTCTTAAAGAAATTGTGCTTGATGCAGAGAGGTCTGCATCTGGAAATACTGAGTGTATCCATTTGTATTCCAAGTGAATGTCTCTCTCCAGTGTCAGTGGTGAGGATTCAGTCTCCTTGATTACTGACCCAGAGGAAGACGTCACACTCCTCATTGCTGGTTCTTGATTCATGTGATTGATCTCCTTTACATCAAGAAGACAATCACTATCCACCTCTTCTCCAGGCCTGTCAAGGCTATTCTCATCAGAGCGCACCTTTATTTAGTGCCAACTCTTGTAACCTCTTGATGGTGTTATGATGCTTAGAAAATAGTACTTAAGGACAGGAGTTAGTGTCAGAACATTAGTGGTGATTTAATACTTGTTGCTATAATAAATAGCTCAGGGAGTGGTTTGAGACGTTTGTTCAAGACCCAGAAAAAGAAGGAGAACAAAGCACTGGTTCATAGCAAGGAAAGTGGTATATGTTGAAATTGAAGCTGACAGATATGATTATAGACTTTGCTAAGAACCTTGAAAGTGACACTGACAGGTGGTATTATATACTTTACTAAGGACCGAGAAAGTAAGGCTGACATATGGGATTATTGGCTTTACTATGGACTTTGAAAGTGAGGCTGACAGATGGGATTACGAGCTTTACTAAGGAACTTGAAAATGAGGCTGATAGATGGGATTACGGGCTTTACTAAGGGCCTTGAAAGTGAGGCTGACAGATGTAATTATGGGCTTGTTAAATAAAGAGAGGTACAGACATAAGGGTTTGGCAGGATTAGTTGGAGGCACTTCATACCCAATTATAGGGGTGATCTCCTATGTTACAAGAAACAGTGGACTATGCAAAACAGGCCACTCAAGAAATAATGGACAGAAAGCTAGGCTATAGCTTGAGATCATTCACATTTACATGAGTTGAAAATTCACTAGCTTTGCAAAGTTCTTTTGGATCTTGACCCATCCCATGGACTCTTTTGGAGTCTTAACCCAATTTATGGTGTCATGAATCCTTTAGATATCTGGGAGATCAGTTAGCCCCATCCTTAGGAAAGATGACAATATATGTATGAATTATTTTCAGAAGTGGAATTTCTTGATGCTGGATTTCGGTCAACAACCCCAGGTATTGTAAATATTCATAATTCTACAAGTACACTAGTCATTGACTATCCTTGTTAAAACCCTGGTGGGTATATTCAATGTTCTGAAACTTGCTGTCTTTGTTTTTGTCTGGGGAAGGGTAGGCTACAGTGGCATAGAACAAATTAATTCTCCTAGTTATCTGGGGGGTACTGGATATACCAGATTATGATTTCTTTTTTTAACTTCTTTTATTTAAAATAGATATGCAAAACAGGAAAGTAAAAATGAGGGATGAAAATATACAGAATGTAAATTCCGGCCTCAGCCAAAAAAAATCTTGAAAAGCAAATTGAACAAAATAATGCAGTTAGGAAAGAGGTTATTAAAGTGATCATACACATAAATGACTGATCAAATAAAGAAGTGCCTAAACATTTACAGTTTCCTTAAATTACTGAATATATGAAACCAGCCTAGCCCATAATCCAGCAATATTTGCATCAGTGTTCTTTCCAGCTACAAGTATTACCTCCTGAATATAATATGCAGACAATAAGACCAGCTCCAGTCTTTAGCACAAGGTGTTACTCTCATTTCCAAGTCTTGGGTATGCAACTGTGGACTACCACAAGGATTTCTTAAAATAACAGCATGCAAGACAGAAAAACAGCTTAGGAAAGGGAACACAAGCAACCTAACATAAATTGGTTAATTTATATCAGCCCGCAAACAATTAACAAGCTTACTACATAAAAATAAAAAAAGAAAGATATTAAAAGAAGTTCAAACGTTTGTAAAGAATGGATTAACTGTCAGACCATTCTTCATGCCTCTCCAGTCCTCAGTACAAAAATGGACTGAGATGGAATGTTGCAAAAACTAGGTTCATCCTCAATGGAAAAAGCATTGTGAGCTGGACGTGAATGACACCAAACGGTTTCAGATGAATTCCTTAATTTACCAAAGATTAAGGGCTTTCATCTACTTGTAACACAATACTTCTTCAGAATCTAATGTAAAAATTAGAACACATGTTTTTTACATTCCCCTTGCTTATCATCATTTTGAAAAGTAACCAATCAATAATATAGGTGTATGGCAACAACTATTTAAAACCCAACCCGTAAAAAAACTTTAAGAACGTCTCCATTGCTAGTGTTTTAAGGCTTTGGTCCTACAATGTGGAATTTATTAATGGTAATAACAAGGGCACGTTTTGTTTTGAATGTATGTTGTTAAATTATGCCTACCATAGAGTGATAAACTTAAAAAGTAGTATGCAAAACGTGCCCTTGTTATTACCATTATTTAGGCATTGCACCTTAGGTTTATGATAGTGTAAAATTGTTAATTCGTACAACAATAACATTGCTTTAAAATTATTTAGAACCGGCCCATAAATTATATTAATAGCTGTACCACAAGTTCGATATTGGCAGTGTTATCTGCAACATACACACAATGTGCTGTAATGTAGTACGACTTTTTGCTCCGTTTTATGTTTCCCATGCCTGTTTACCATCGCATTTTGGTTTAGACCAACAATACATTTTTAATGTTCATAGTATTGAGTATAAAGTATTAACAACTTATGTATTTTAACTTTTTTACGATTTTCTACTTTGTATAATGTGGCTGACATGGTGTTTTGAATGACACATACCATTTTTTATTAAGTAGGTTAAAGTTGTTACACCACTCAAGGGTTAATGATAGGAGCATACCTATCATCTGATTGTTATACTACATTTCAAATAACCCTATGTTATGGGGTGTCAGTATCTGAAGAAGTCTGTTTATTATTACAGACGAAAAGCGCTTCATACTGCACCAGTTGGTTTCGTTTGCTTTTATTTTATTTTTCATTGTGGATAGCAGCAGTCCGCTGCAACATCTTGCATATTGTCTCATAACAACTCAAAAAAAATAAAAATGCTGTGGTCATTAGTTGTTTAATCATTTAGTCAAGCCCCACTCTTTATGACCTCAATGACTTTAACACTGCAGTCCTGACTATTAAAAACTGTTCCTTTTACTTCTTGCTAATTATTTTTCCTTGCTTTAGTTATACTGTTTATTTATCTCAGCCACTGTCTTCCCCTTTCCTAAATCCCAGGAAAAACATGGCTGCTATCACAAATGTGGCAAACCTGTAGATACACCAAGGGCAAAAGGCCTTTTACCCACCCATTGTACCTTTTAGGTAAGCCGTTAGTAGAACAAAAAATATTAATATTAGGAATTGGAAATTGTTGATGTGTTATGATGGTTTAGAACAAATGATTGTTCCTCCACTATTTTTGCTTATAGTTGAGCCAAGAATTTGAAGGAGTTATTACAATCCAAATCTACCCCTTCTATTAAAAGAAAAATAGTATTTAAGTGCGGAGTATACAGACATTTTCAATATATGAATGTGGGTATAGAATTTTAATGGTAAATAAGTGAGGGTTCCCGTTTTTTTTTTTGTCAGCCGGGATCCAGGAATAATGCATTTTAAAGGCATTCTGCATCA
Source organism: Protopterus annectens (assembly GCF_019279795.1). Taxonomy (NCBI): domain Eukaryota; kingdom Metazoa; phylum Chordata; order Ceratodontiformes; family Protopteridae; genus Protopterus; species Protopterus annectens. The sequence goes on from NC_056743.1 coordinate 37,646,357, forward strand.
TGTTTTAATTTATTTTTTAACCACTTTTGATAATGTTGATTTAGGTCCGTGAGGTAAGAAGGTGGAAAATGAGTTGAACAGCACAGTATTTCCCTGGCAGGTGAGACTCAATGACTGTGTCTTGCCACGGATTAATGATGTTCTGAATTTTAAGTGTGAATTGCAAAAATTTTCTGTTTATAGGCGAACTTTTTTTTTTTACAAATGTTTAATAATGTTCTGTACAAGTGTACTTGCATTTTTAAAAGAGTTTGCAACTATTACTTGTTGAGTTTCTCCAGCCAGAGATTTGAAATAGGTATTTAAGGCTTCATAGTCATTGCACTTAGGCTTAAAGGTAATCTGTTAAGGTCACGCCTAAATGGAGCTTTGCTGTGCTTCAGAGATCATTTGTACTTATGCACAGTAGCTTTCAATGAACTTTGGCAAATAATAATCTTATTTGTTAGCCAGATATTCCCACTGGACACACAGTCCCTTTTCAGGGGTGACTCAGGAGCAATTTCTGGTTAAATGACTTGCTCAAGGTCACACAATAGGCACAGGGTTGAGGGAATCAGACCGTTTACTACAGGAACTACAGCTCTCAGCTTTAATCTCTACACCAATTGACAGACAAAGAAGAGGTAATGAGATTTAAATAAGAAGTTATGTAGAATTTCTTTTGCCAATATGTCCTCTTGCCACCTGTTTGCATTTCATAGATTTTTTTGTTGTTTCTGTGACATGCGCAGAGGGACCTTTTATATTTACTTTGCATCTGGTGAAGATGCTTGCTGTTACTACCAGCCTAGCTATTTCTCAGTGCTCATCTTGGTTGAGCCAAACACCAAAGAGCTGGTCTCCGGTCAAGAAGGTGCAGACATAGATAAGGAATAACTCATTATAACTTTGATAATTAAAAAATCCTTGACAGATTTAGAGTGGGCAGTGATATTTTTAAGGGCTTTAGTGAGTGTGCATTGCTGACAGATTGTAACTGGGGGCATGGGCAGTCATCCTAAACCCCTGTTTACTAGGTATGTATTGCTGTCACTCTATGTCTTATGGGGACCTTCCAGAGGCATAATGAGGACACTTTGGGTATATCTCAGGAGTCTGCCTCAAGGATACTTCAGCAGTTTCTCAATATACTTGACATATGTGGATCAGGGATCAGTATATTTATCTGTGTCATCAAAAGACTAAGCCAGAACCACCTGATTACTTTCTGTGTATATGAATGCACATTTCCGTGAGGAGTTTGGTGCAACAGATTGCATCCATATTGCCATTAGGGTCCCATCAGGACCATGGGGTGAGTGGTACTGAAATAGGAAAGGCTACTATTCCATCAGCTGCCATGTAGTATGTGATGCATGGAGGTGCATCGCCAAGGTGTCAGCCCAGCATCCTGGCAGTGCCAAGGATTCCCATATCTGTCTGACAGGCTCACCGCCAAGGTGTCAGTCCAGCATCCTGACAGTGCCAAGGATACCCATATCTGTCTGACAGGCTCACCGCCAAGGTGTCAGCCCAGCATCCTGGCAGGGCCAAGGATACCCAGTCAGCCCAGCATCCTGGCAGTGCCAAGGATACCCATATCTGTCTGACAGGCTCACTCTTCTACTTCTTCCTGCATGGAAGGATGCCCCTGATCACCTTGTTGGGAAGCAAACATTTTTACAATAATTATGTAATTATTTATACCTTAATTAATGTATTACTAAACTACCCTTCCTTTGTCGTGTCTCTCCCCACCTTTTCTTGTGTTTTCCAGGTGATGCAGAATACCAAATTGAGCTATTGTTGGTGAAACCTATAGAGAGCCCTATGGGAACTTCCAAAGGCAGATACAATACTGCCATGTAGCAGGCACTGATTGTCGCAGAGTGAGTGCTTGCCCTGCTGAAAGCCCATTTCTGTTGCTTGGTTGGCCTTCAGTATGACCCTGTTATCACATGCAGGATATTTACTACATGCTGTCTTCTGCACAATGTGATCATGTGCTGGTCTGGTGGTGAACTTCTCAATGATTACACCGCGGCTCCCAGTATAGGTCTTTTCATAACTGGTAATAGCATTGGTGGTCAGCAGGCAGCAGTAGTAAGGAGCCCCATGTGGTAGGCCTATGCACAGTATATGGCTGTGCAGGCAGAGTTGGCATCTTGTCCACAATTATGGACCACAGCATTCAGGTTAGGTGATACCTGCAGTGCTATGTGTCATCTCTGCTGTCTAGTATAAGGCCTATTATCACTGCACATAAGATAGTCACTCTTATCTTTAAAAATTTTTTTTCCAAGTGTAGTTACTCCTATGGCTTATATATCTTTTATGTTTATTTGCTCTATTTAGCCAGAGTCATGTTGTTCATTGAGATCTGTGCAGTGAATGGCACTGGCAGCAATTAAGGAATATGTCATTTTGTATTGTATTACTATATGTGTTTTGTTTAAGGACTGCAATGAAATATTCAGGGACTGCTTCTGCTGGAATGTTCATTACTTGATAATTGTTATTACATTACTTGATTAAGTAGGTTGAAGAAATGTATACATTTCACTGCATATTGTTGCTGTATTCCACCTTTCATTTTTCATGAGATGCTCCCTTCCACTGGAAATGAAAATCGTCTAACATTTCCGGTGATGTGTTCTAATGTTTCTGTGCTTCTTTTCCTATAAATAAGATTTTTTTTCTCTTACGGTACTACACATTAGATCAATTCATTCTATCATAGAGAGCAACCCTTGTGTCATCATTTGTGCGGTGCTGAGGGTGAAGTGGCAACAGTGCTAGTGTTTCTGGCAGTATTTGTGTTACTCTTATAACCATTTATTTTCCCTGTGTGATAGGTCATTAATAATGTTCTATATTGCAGTCTATGGGTCCTTCTCCCCTTTTAAACTTTTTTTTATCTTTCCTTTATTGCTAGCATTAGTATTACTCAAGTCAAACACGTTGCAGAAAAGGACCTTAATACTAGTCTACATTGCTCTCTGCAGATTCTCTCCTCAATTCCTTTCTTTTCATTTCATTGTATTTTAACTGCTGACATTACTTTGGTGAAACACTTGTTGAATTATCACATGTGATCTTTTCAGTAGTTGCACTGCCCACCCTGGCTTTCAGTAGATTAAATGTGACACACAATGTCCGCTGAGGATAGTGTGGGTGATGCTGCCCGTGATTCTAAGGAAGTGCTGGTATGTGAGCTTGATGCTAACTTATTGCAATGGCATGTCCTACTAGGTGCAGTGTTCATACAGATAGTGATCTGAAAGTGCTGTGTGACAGAGGCCTCAAAAGAGAGGGTCTGCTATGTGTACATACCTCTCAAACTTAGTACAAAAAATCTGACAAAGCCTATAATAATAAGGGGACAAAGACCCAAAAATAAGGACAGATTTTTATATGTTGCACTTATAAACATAGAACGGTGCTAGAATAGCAGGTTTTCTATTAGCATCCAGTTTTGATGGATATGAAGTCTGAAACTTAAATGTACATCATTATTTACTGACTTCAATCCTCAGTGATTTCCCAGAAAACCCCAACTTTTATGAGGAAAAGACCAAAAATATAAAGCAAAAATCTAGATATTCTGTGAAAATCTGGACATTTGACTGGTATGTACATGTACATGAACACTGATGAGACCTGCCTGACTTCTTTTATGTTATGTCCCCCCCCATTTTCCTATACTTTGCTGAGAATCACTTGGTATGCAACCTACTATGACCACATGTGTCTGGACAGTACCCTGTCCTTGTCCCCATCCACCACTGCTTCCTACTTGAGACCAGTAGGTCCTGGCTAGTCTACGCATGGAGGCGGAGATGGTTGCTGTGTGTGCACCATGCTGCTCATGAGTGTTGCCATGGCATTGTCCCTACTCTGTACCATTTCCATGTACTGGTAGAAATCCTCACATATACCTTGTAGTACTCTGACCATTTCTAGATGGCTTTCTGTGGTAGTGGCCTGAGCATGAAGAATATCCTGACATATGATATTTGGCTGCTGCTGTGCAACTAATGCTTTTTGTGTTTCTGGAGGTAACTGTGACATGTGGGCTTTTAGACTAGAAAGCTGAAGGACATCCTACAGAAAGCTTCACTGAGACCAATGACTGGTGTCAGAGCCATGGCCTTAAGCTCAATGCCAAAAAATGTGTCGTCATTCCCTTTCGGAAAAACCCAGTTCCCATGAACTACCACATCAATGGTAGTCCACTGAACACAGAAGGTGCTATAAGAGATCTGGGAACACAGGTTGACAGCAACCTCTCTTTTGACCACCACACTGCCACTGTGGTCAGGAAGTCCTTCTATGTGGCACATCTCATTACTAAGGGTTTTGCATCCAGGAAGAAAGAGGTCATTGTCTCCCTCTACTCTTTCCTCATCAGGCCAATCTTCGAGTACAATGCCCCATTTGGCATGTACCCCACGACACCTGCAACAACTGGAGAGGTTGTAAAAGTACCTCATAAAGAGGATCCCAGGCCTTAAACACTTGTCCTATATGGACAGACTCAAAAAACTCCAACTATTCTCTGTCTCATATCGCCTACTTAGAGGCGATCTCTGCTTGACTTATAAAGTCATGTCTGACCCAGCTCTGTTAGAAATGCTACATCTAAAGAAATCCCAATCCCTACACATCACACAATCTAGAGACCTCAACCTCATTACCACAATCAACAGAATGTGCTGGAGGGACAGGTTCATAACTCAGAGACTGCCCATGCTATGGAACAGACTTCCCATACATGTCAAACAGAGCACCTTACTGGCCCTCTTCAAGAGAAATTTTGATGAGTGGATGGGAAACAGAAAATTTACCCCGGGGATCATTCCAGTGGCTCTACTTGACAGAGGCACTGGAAACTAAGGTAGAGTGCCATGATGCCAGGGTAATCCTATGGGCTAGGCTTGTAAAGGCTCCAGAACCATTAGCCTAGTACACACCTATGAACCTATGTGCCTGCACCTGGCATCCTTTTGAACGGGTATTACAGTCAACACTGCTACCTCTGAAATCAAACCATCTTCTTGGAGGTGTTCTTGTGTTTGAGAAAAGACTGGTGTTGAGGTACATGAGTTTTGTCCTCATCTATTTTACTGTGTGATCCTGTGACACATCCTGTAGAGTCATGTGTCTGCTGTGGGACGTGTGATCTTGGTATTACACTTAGTGACTGCATGCGACTGCCCTCGGGTTTCCTTATAAATATAACTATTATGTTGTCATCATCAGCAACTACTCTGCTCTCAACACCTTCCAGCTGTGCTAAAGTAGTGGAACAGCTGAGTCTATGAAGGAGTTAGTAATTGATGACATTATTACTAAGTCCTTGGAGCACAGTATGGGGAGACGGTATTCCTCATCTGGTGTTAAAGGGATACGTGTTGAAGGTACCCCACTGGTACTGCTATGGGCAACTGCATTCTGCCTTGCCCTTGCTCTGGCATGTTCCACCATGTTTTTGGCACTTTTTCTGCACTGCATCAATGTGCAGTCTCTCCCCCAACTACATTTATATCTAAAACCATTTGGTTCCACACTTTAGCTCTCTCAGTTTGTTTTGGCCCCTCTTTGACAAACATGCACTCACCACATGTCTTGACAGTCTCCATCAGAATGTGGTTCTCTTCAGGGCTGAAGTTGTCTTTCCTCTGTCTGATTCCCTGCTGCTGCATCATGCATTCACTTGAAATAGCATACACGAGTAACCCTTGTGAAACTGATCTACAGAAATGAAACCCTGTCATCACCCCTGCAGTAAAGCACTTAAAGTATCCTCCAAAGTAAATGCATTAGCACCTAAGTCCCGTGCCAAACAGTGCTTGTAGCAATGTAAAGAAAAGAACCCTTAAATCTAAGTTCAGCAGAAAGACATACCAGCATTAACATAAGGAATCAATGTAATAGTTGTACTAATTTCATTGCAGCATTCTGATGGCAGATGACATTCATATTAATAAAGTAAAGCACACACATATGACTATTCGATGTACTATTAACATTTTCCACCAATACCTTGTACAGCATCATGAATAAATGAAAACACCAGTATAAGTATCTCTCATTTCCAGTATCAAAGTGTATTAGTTATAATCTGATCAACTCAGAATGCAATGTTCAGTGCTCTCTCCCCCCTAACTTTCCTGGACACATTACAGTGCCATGTATGTGCAACTACCTGCAGTGAGGTAACATTTGGTTGTGCTGTACTGAAGCTTAATTGACATATATCTGTGACACTCTGACACACCTTATCACTTCCTAACACTCATGTACTTTGAAGCCATGAACACAATTTAAACATGTTATTAATATAATGCAGTTACAAAATTGTAATTATAAAAGGAATAGCATAAGCACTACTTTTAAAGTCATGCTGCCATAACTTATTCATGCATCATGATAATAGCATTGTGGAATTCAGGCCAGAACTTTTCTCTTCTTAAAGAAATACACAGTGAAGAACAGGTTAAATTAATGGACTGATCACTGATTTCCCTTCTCATACCAAAATAACGTGCACATATGTGTGCTAAAAAACAACTTCATGTGGCTGCTTCACTATAAAAAGTAAATGAAACTGGACACTGCTATCACTTTCACAGGTAATGCCCCTATATGGATTGGGCTGGGTTTGGTTTATACCCCCTGAACATCTGTCCTAGACTTCCAGTCTTCACTTTTGTTTTGGCATTTTTGAAGCTGGTACTACCTGTAAAGACATGGTCAAGCTCCAAGCTGGTCAGACAACCAGGACAAGGAGACTGAAGTCATGGTCTACCTCTTGCAGGAATCATATCTGCAAAGCTTAAAAATGTATCAGCCACCACTAAATGGAAAAAAAATAGACATCTGACAAGAGTTGGATAACCACCTGTCATTCCTGACAGGGATCACCCACTGTAGGCAGCAGTGTTGGCACAGGTATGATGACCTGCAGAGAGCTGACCAGCTGGTGGAGTGGGTTTTCCAGGCTCATGCAGGAAGGCCACAGTTCTATAGTAAGTAGTTTTACTTTTTGCCTTTTTCTTCTTCATTTTCATAGGTCTATAAATGGCATGATAAGAGTATTAAAGTATGTTACATAAATACAGGCATCTGCATCTAGAGGTGTATGTATGAATGCAAACATATATGTTTATATATATGTGCAAATAGATATACAAGTAACATATATAGATGCATAAACATAACCTTATATGTTTACATATATGTGTGCGTGTGTGTGCATCTATATATCTATTTATTTATATATATATATATATATATATATATATATATATATATATATATATACATACACACACACACACACACACACACACACACATATATATATATATATATATATATATATATATATGTATGTATGTATATATATATATATATGGGTTCACTTTATAATCTCAAAATTCTGAAATACCGAATTTCAGAATATCGAGATCATAAAGCCAAAACACCACAATCCCGAATGCCCATAACCGCAAAATTCAAAATCCCGACACTTACATGCACACACTCACATACACACAACTGCCCCCCAAACACAAACAAAACTAACCTACACTAGAAACAAGCACCCCCGTATGTGGGGGGGGCTGTACCCCCCACACCCCCTACTTATATATTCTAACTCCGAGACCGCACAATCACACACACAAAGGCAACTCATACCTACACATTTCAAAGCCCCTTGCATACACATCACAACCAAAACACACACTAACATACACTACAGCACATAACCTACACACTCATACAAACTTACCTGCACTTACATCCATTAATACACCGCAACACCAGAAGCTCTGAACTTTGGGATTTCAAATTTTGCGCTTCTGGTGTTTCGCGATTCCGAGCATTCAGGATTAGAATTTTGAAAAACTGAAATTCGGTATTTCAGTTTTTCAAGATTCTAAAGGGAACTCATATATATATATATATATATATATATATATATATATATATATATACATACATACATACATATTTATGACATTGTCGGCATGAGAATATTGAACGCTCAGAATCTTGAGCGTGTAAATGGAAATCTCCATAAGGGGAGATTTCCGTTTACTGCAATGTAGTGTGGTCTCAGAGTTGGTATATTTAAGTAACGGGTGGTGTGGGGGTGCAGGAGGACTTTCCCCTGCTTAAACCCATTAGGGTACTTTTTTCTTTTTTTGTCTTTTTAAAAGGTCAACATTTGAAGACATCGACCATATGGTGTCGACCATATGTTGTTTGATGTTTTGAACCATTGATCTAATAATACAGACCCACATATTTATATTTATGCATGCATACATACATATGCAGTAGTTATTACTGAAAGGATTATTTCTATGAAATGCCTGAAGTTTTTCAAAAAATGCAGTGTGCATTCTGAGCCACAAACCACTTACTGTGTTACTTTTGTAAGGCAGTCATTACTTCCAGAATACTTGATGCACATACAAGATGTCTGACCAGAGTTTGCCACCATGCTTTAGGCAGAGTGGAGGTAGGGGCAAACTAGCAACTGAATGACCTGCATACAGTTTATTGCCAGTTGAGGTATTCATATTGTTTTTGCACAAATTAAGACATCTCTTCATTATAGCTGCTTTTGATGATATTAAGTCAGGAAAACACATGTAATGAATGCAAAGCATACTTCGGAGAGATCACGTAAAGTAAAATATATAGACATGTAAAAATTGTAAGCCATATCACACCCGAACCAGACAAGCTGGAGCCGGTGCAAATGTATCCAGAATACATCATGACATCCTGCAGCTTTTACGTTCAGTAAACAATTTAGAAAGAAATAGTAATATGATGTAAAAATTTTTTACTGAATACACTGAAATAATTTATCCTTGTAAGCTATATGCATGTAGTGTATGAAAGCCTACTATGCTGTCTACAAGATGTATCATATCTGATTAATGCAACAAAATGATTATCTTACACAGCTATACATACACATACATGATAGATACGCAGCCATACTTTCTTTTTAATGTCCTTCTAGATCACTGTTGCAGTATTCGAAACAGAATGGAACTTCTGCACAGGGCAACCGAAGCTCGGCCAGTATGCAAAAGTTTAATTATCTTGCATGTGCAGTACATCACACTTATGCTCCCTGCACAAAACGTAGAGCATAAAAAGGACATATGGACCAAACTTCCTTGCTGCCAGCTTGAACACCATTATAGCTAGTTGGTCTGAATGCCTTGCTGCTGTAATGAATACTTCGCAGCCTAGCCAGGTAAGTGCCCCGTTGTTTTTTTTTCTTGGTCTTTTTATTTCTATTTTATTTTGCTACCTAGAGTTCATGTCATCCAAGAAGGGAAAATGTCAGTGTGGGAGGCAGATTCCCCATAAGGATTGTCACAGACAGTATATTTTTTGTTTGGGTGCTTCCCACAACCATATCTCTTGTAGTATCTGTAAGGCATTTGTGCCTAAGACAATCAGAAGCCATTTGTCTTCCCTGGCCATTAATCTTAAAAACCAATGGTTTAAACAGTTAGTTATTCATACTATGGCAGAATCATTTAACCCCAAGATAATCTCACTAGGTAAGAAGAAGATCAAGAAGTCTTGGCTGGATTCTTTAGCTGTCCATCCTCCACCAGATGTCCCTCTAGAAGCAGGTAATAGCTATGTAGGCTATTTGGTGTCTACATCAAATTTCTCTGCTGTGACCCCACTGGAGGTTGGCATGAATATGTCTTTTGCATGTCCTCTGATGCTTTGCAGGCATCTTCTCTGAAGATTGAGGGGGAACTGCAGTTGATTATCTCAGAGAGTTCTAGAGAGATTCCACAGATATTGGTCAGGTAGGAGGTTCCCGGTTCTCTTATCAAATCTCACCAAGGGTAGAAAGCTCTGGTATTTGTTAGGGCTGATGTTCCTTCCACGAAATGACAAAAAAATGAAGCATGTTTTGGTCCATCCTATGGATCCTCAAAGGGGATGGCAAGAGTTTACACAAGGCTTTGTTTTCTGCCTTGATGGTCCTCAAGCCTTCTCAGGGGGTTTTGGTACCGACTCCGCCATGGACCTCTCCCCTTTCTATATGGCTTAGGGAACCACATTCCTTAGATGAGGATTCAGTGTCTGATGAGGGGTCTTTGTCTTAGTCTTCACAGTTGCCTTCACCTTTGGCTTATGGTTCTGATGAAGAGGAGTCTGTTAGCCCTGAGTCTCCTTTTGAGGAATTGTCCTTTGGGGACACAATTGCTATGATGATGGGATACTTTAAGTGGGATTCTTCTCAAGTGAAGACCACAGATGAAGAATCCACTCAAAACACTAGTTTATTGCACCGCTAGCCGAAGCGCTAAACTGGTGTATTGAGTGGATTCTTCGTCTGTGGTCTTCAGTTTATCTTTTCTTTTTGGTTCGTGCAGGATTCTTCTCAAGTGTCTGATATTCAGTGAGGATATTAGGAGTTGCTTCAGGTAGATACTTCTAAATCATTGGTAGTTCCTCCTGGGTTGGCTGCCTTGTTAGATACTTACATAGCTGCTTCCAAGTCTCCGATAGGTTCTATAGGCTTCCTAAGGATTGTCAATTTTTATTTAAATGTTCTTCTGCTGATCCTGCTATAGTGTCAGTCTCTCCTGACAAAACTTCTAAGCTTTTGCTCTCTTGCAAACTTTTGCCTTCTGATAAGGCTAGTAGGGCAATGGAGAGGGTTGGTAAGAAAGTTTACACTGCTTCTACTTTTCCTTTGGGGCTATTAATTACCAGACCCACATGACCAGGTATGCTTTGGCCTTGGCAGATTATGTTTGTCAGGTTATCTCTGCCCTCCCTGATTCTGTTTGCAAATCCTCTGCCTTTATCTGTTTTAGGTTCTGCTTCTCAAGTGGCTCGCCTCTCTATCAAGTGTTAATTTGAATTTTTGTCTCTATCAAGTGTACTTTTGATGTTGCTGATGCTTCTTCCAGGGCTGTGGCTTTGGGTCTGTCATGAGACGTTATTCTTGGGTCCACCTCCAGTCTCTGCCCGAGGACATTAAGGCCAAGTTTTGGATGCTCCTTTGTTATAAACTTATTTTTGGAACTGCTTCTGCTGACATGTCTAAGTCTCTTCAAGAGAAAGGCAAAGACTTTCAGGACCTTAAATATATTTTTGTCTCTCCTATCCCCTAAGTTCTAGAGGAATTATCCTTCTAGATCTGCTTTTGTTTGCAGACAACCCTGCCAGGCCTCCAAAGGCAGGAAGGGTAGTAGGAGTGCCCCCTCTGATAAGGCTTCTCAGATTTCTGTGGCCCAGAAGCTTCCTTTATCTGATAAGCCAGCTTCTCTTTGACAATTGCCCCACCCCCCTTAGACCAGGTTCCTTTATCCCTTTGGCTTTTCCTTTGTCTTCCATACTGGTGACTCATCACTTCAGACTCTTAGGTTCTTTCTATCATCCATCTGGGTTACTTCATGGTATGGGAGCTTCTGCCCCCTTTTTCAGGGATTCCTCAACTTCCTTTAGAGTAACCAAGAAACCATTCAACCTGTCCCCACTTCACAAGTGGGAAAGTGTTTTTATTCCAAAATGTTCCTGGTTCCTTAAAAGCAGGGCACTTGGAGACCTATTCTGGATGTCTCCCAACTTAACATCTTTCTCAGGGTCCCTTCTGGATGCTTATTCTTTCCTCTTTTACTACCCCAGGCATTTCTGGTGTCTTTGGATCTGAAAGATGCTTACCTTCATATCCCTATTCACCAGCTTTTCAGAAAGTTTTTATTTTTCTCTGTGTCTTACTTCCATTTTCAGTTTTCTGCATTGCCCTTCGCATTGCCCTTCACTCTCTCTACTGCCCCAAGGGTATTCACAAAATGTTTATCTCTTGTGATTGCTTTCTGCAGGCTTCAAGGCATTCAGATTTTTTCCTAGCTAGACAACATGTTGGTTCAAGCGTCTTCTCCCAGTCACCTATTACAGGACCTGGAGTTCATCATTTCTCTCTTCTTCAAAGTCTGGGGTTCATTATCAGCTTCCAAAAGTCTGCCCTAATTCCTTTGCAAGGTCATGTGTTTCCGAGATGCAGGATTCAGAGAATGCCAATGTTGGCCTCTCTACCACCTCTAAAAGTTTTGTCATTAACAGCCTTCTTTCAGTCTCATCTTTCTCTGTCTGCCATGCCAGCCAGAGAGTTTCTTCAGGCCCTGGAATTCATGGGCTCTTCTGTTCCAGTGGTTCCTCTTGCCAGCCCGCATATGTAGAAGCTTCAGTTTGCCAGCAGCATTATCACCCTCTGGATTTCAGTGCACCTGTACTTTCCTGTTTAAAGAAGAAATTTATGAGATGGATTCAACAGTTTGATCTCAACACAGGCCTGACCTTTCAGCCTCCATTCCCTTCTGAAGAACTGTTCACCAATACCTCAGACATTGGGTTGGGGGCTTATTTTGGTCACCTGAAAGTTCAGGGTACTCTGGCCCCCCCATCAGAAGTCAGACCATATCAGCATCAAACAGATGAGAGCTCTGATTCTTGCTCTTCTAGCTTTTCACTTTTCAACAACTCCCTTGAAGGTGTACACAGACAGCAAGCACTACAGTGATGTGATATGTCAACAAACAAGAAGGCACAAAATCTTACCTCCTCTGCAGGATAGTTCTTCAGGCTTGGGGGTGGCTCTCAGTTATCAATTAACTCTTCAGGTAATATATGTTCCTTCAGAGCACAGTCTAGTGCAGACTGTTTGAGTAGGTCCAAAACAAAGGCTCACAAATGGATGTGTCACAGAGATGTGTTTCTGGACATTGTTCATCAATGGAGTATTCCTCAGGTAGATCTTTTTGCCTCCCCTCTGAACAGACAACTTCCTCTCTTCTGTTCCAGAGTGCCATGCCATCTGGAATTGAAAACAGATGCTCATTCTCACTGTGATAGGGTTTTGATACCATTCAGGCACCTGTTTTCTGAGGATGCGCTCAGGTTTTTACAGAAGGCAAGGAAAACCTCAACCAGAAAATCTTATATGTCCAAATGAAAAAAATATTTTCTGTTTGGTGCCATGCTCATAACCAGGCCCCTTTTAGCGGGGTCCCCTCTGGTCCTCTCATATTTGTGTGAGTTGCTCCATTCTGGCCTGGCCTATTCTTCTGTGAAGGCCTGACTGTCAGCAATTTTTGCTTGTCTGCCCTTGAATCCTGCTTTGGCTCCTTGTTTTGAGGTCAAACAATTTGTTAAAGGTGTCCTGCATATTAGGTCTTCAAGAAAACCTATCCCACCTCCTAGGGACCTTAATTTTGTTTTGGAAAACTTGACACAGGCTCATTTTGAGCCTGCAGATTCTGCTTTTTTGCAATATTGTACTTGGAAGACTTTTCATTGCTGGCTCTTACTTCTCCTTGCCTGACTGTCAGCAATTTTTGCTTGTCTGCCCTTGAATCCTACTTTGGCTCCTTGTTTTGAGGTCATACAATTTGTTAAAGGTGTCCTGCATATTAGGCCTTCAAGAAAACCTATCCAACCTCCTAGGGACCTTAATTTTGTTTTGACAGTGGCTCATTTTGAGCCTGCAGATTCTACTTTTTTGCAATATTGTACTTGGAAGACTTTTCATTGCTGGCTCTTACTTCTCCTCATAGGGTTTCTGAGCTCAAGGCTATTCCTCCTTTTTTGCTTTTTTTTCACAGGGATAGGGTGTCTCTTCATACTAATCCTTCTTTTATGCGCAGGGTAGTAAATGAGTTGCCCTTGAATCAGTTGGTACAACTCTCTTCCTTTTTCCTTCTCAGTCTTTTAGTGAGAGGGTCCTACATACCTTGGAATTACTCAGGTACTATTTGGATAAAACTAAGGCCATTTGTAAGTCTGATCAGCTTTCTGTTTCCTTTCATCCCAGGACATTGGGTTTGGCTGTTTCTAAGCAAACCATTTCCTCCTGGAAATCATTTCCTTTTGTTATACTTTCCATGACAAATCTCTGTCTACTGTTAGAGCTCACTCCACTAAGTCTGTTGCCTCTTCTGGTGCCTTCTTCAAGGGGATTGGACACCATTCCATCTTTGAAGCTGCTACTTGGTTTTCAGTGCATACCTTTACTAAGCATTAGAAGTTGAATATGGTTTCTAGGGCCAGAGCAGGTTTTGCTGAAACCATTTTATATGGCTTTGTTGAGGGTTCTTCCCAGCCTTCCACCTCTCATTCTGTTTCTTGAGCTTTTTTACTCTCTCTTCTGTTTAGAATACTGCAACAGTGTTCTACAAGGATCTGTACAGTTGCATAAAATCTTACCATAATAGTTTATGTCCTTCCCTTCCCTGTTGCAATATTCATTCCCTCCCTCCAACTCTCTCTTGTTTGTTCTGGTTTTTGTTTTAGATTCCCTTCTGGCTGAGGGGTTCCCCTTTTCCTTCTGGATGTGCATGGACTCCATTGTCCTGTGGAGACTGTTCTCTTCTGAGGCAATTCAATTCTGGGGAGTTGCATTTGTACGTCCCTTTTACACCATATGATGTTCTGTGTGGGGAGCATAAGGGTGACATACGGTGCATACAAGATCATTAGACATTTGTATACTGGCCAATTGTCATGCTGCCCTGGGCAGGAGATCCCTTCGGTTTAGACCACTGCAACAGTTAAGAGAAGGACATCTACTGTTATGGTAAGATTTTACACAACTGTACTTTCTTTCTTCAGCTGAAGAGGAGATCAGTTATAACAGACAGCAAGCCCGAAGCTGGTTGGATACACTAACAGGGTGCTAGTGAGTACACAGACATTATTCTTATGCTTATGAAATCAGTATATAAGATTATGTAGAGCAGTCTGTTGCAAATAAAATGAAAATATTCTATCATTTTTTCAAAACTCATTCAGAAATAAATAGTAATCAAATTAGACTGGTAGAAATACTATGATACCTATAACCTTTCCAGATCAGTCTGGATCAGTACCAAATTGCAAAATATTTTATCAGTGTAAAATGTAGTACCATTTCATATCTTACATCGACTTATTAGAAGCTTAGTAAGCATTGTCAGTAAAGTATGTAAGGATGTAACAATTATGAGTGGATTTTTAATCACCATTTTGTGTGCCCTTTTTTACCCTTCTGCTCTCTTTTATTTTAATTATTTATTACTTTGCATTTCTTTTTTTTCCCCTTTCTCTTCCATTTATGTTCCGTTTTCCACAGGTCTAGAGATCACAGGTGTAGCCCAACCATGTTCCTCAAGGATCACTTTTTCCCACTCAAGGACATCCACGCAGGGTCAGGGTGGTGGCTCATTTCTCTAGGTACCCTGACAAGGTGAAGTCTGAAAGGCATGAGCTTTGGGACCTGGTCGAGGATGTGGTATAATGGGCAGTGGAGGGGCACTTTCAGCCCATGCAGGACCTTCTTCAGCAGGTGCAAGCCTTGCTGCCCATTGCTGCCCAGGTTGGTTCTGACCACCAAGCTGCCAGAGGCCTCTACTCCCAAGATATTGGGGTCTTCCACTGCATGACCATCAGGCAGTGGAAACATTTAAGGTACTCCAGACTAGGGTGTGCATTTCTGCAACTCATCTTCACCATCTTTCCTCCCTAATCTTTACACGTACACCCTCTTCCCCACTTCCTTCCCCAACTTCCCTCTCATATAAAAAAGGGAGTCTATTCCCCAACAATAAATATAGAATCCCTTCTCTCCTCAAGTATAACCCTCTTGATGCGTTCCTTATGTGTGTCCCTTATGTTATGTCTCCCTATTTTTCAGCTTTCTTAGCTTCCAACCTTTCAAAATAACAACCAGGATGTCCACATTACTGCACCCCTATAGTCAATACACAAACCCCTTTATATTTTTTTACTTCATTCTGAATAGCTGCACCGAGTGCTGCTTGCCTTAACCGCCCACCATTAGTGCAAGCAGGCTTGTGCAGAGCCTTGCTTATCCACAGCTTTCCAAAAAATCCAAAGTCACTTGAGATTTCACACATTAATGGATTAAATCCCATATAACTAAACCCTTATTTTATCCAAAGTCACTTGAGTCTTCACACATTAATGGATTAAATCCCATATAAACTAAACCCATATTTTATCCAAAGTCACTTGAGTCTTCACACATTAATGGATTAAATCCCATATAAACTAAACCCTTATTTTTACCAGTTTAAGCAACTGTAGAACATTGGCATTTCTCATTTGTTTGCTGAGACTTTCACATTGCTGTAGTCAGTGCAAATAGCCTGTTCTCAGTATATTTGTAAATAGGCATAGCTATGCTCTGAGCTGATACTCATTGTGTAAGTGAGAACCTTGCACTGTAAATACCATTCTTGGTGTTAACTGTTTTTCTCGCAATCTGAGGAAGTCTAGTCTGACAATTATTGTGAGTACAAGAAATAAACCAAGTACCCAGTTCTTGTTCATATACATCTAGCTTTGTTTTTTATTTCAGTTGATGGGGTAATGTCAGTTGGCTGTGTTAACCCACAATGTCATTGTGGGAAGCCTGTTATAAAAGAGATAAAGACCCCAATAATATATGTTTAAAAAAATATTACAGAATTACTCAGTAGTCACTGTGAAAAAGTTTTATCAGCACATAACTATAAGATAATTTTTGAAGAAATGTAAATTTCCAATTATTCCTTCTATATTCGGCATCCCAAAGTTACATAAGTGTTTAATTGACCCCTGATGAGACCTATAGTTAATGGTAGAACATCTATAATACATCTTCTATCTAAATATATAGATGTTAAACTGAAGGATTTGGTGAATACTCAGCCACACCTATGTCATGACTCATGGGATTTTTTGTTGAAATTAAGGGACGTTGGGTATATGGAAAATCTAGCTTTTTTGACTACAGATGTTGTGAATTTATTTATTTAATGTGATACCTCATGCCCAAGGATTGGAGATGTTTTATGAGTTTTTATTAGAATCTGGTGTTTTTTGTAGTAATGAAATGAATGTCTTGGATACATTATTAGAGCTGGTTTTGGACTATAATTGTGTCCATATTGATGGACAGTATTTTCAACAAAGGAAGAGGGTGTCGATATGGCAATGCTTCAGTGGGAAAAGAAATTTGTGTTTGATGTATTCAACCCTGCTCCATGGCAGTTATATGTGCATTTTTGGATGATGTTTTTATTGCCTGGGAGGCTTTTGAAACTGATGCTGAGGCATTCTTTAAATACTTGAATTCTACAACTTCCTTTATTAAAATTTATTCTTATAATTGTAATACGATAAGTTACTTAGACGTCATAACAAAGTCCATCATTAGTAGCATTTATAGGAAGCCTACCCATTCCAACAGCTCATTGTATTATTCTAGTTGTCATCCTGGGCATTTTAAGACAGGAATTGTAAAAGGTCAATTTGTTAGGCTGACAAGGATCGTTTTGGATGACATACTGTTTGAAGTAGAAGGAAATAAATTGGCAGACATGTTTTTTCTACAGGTAACCCCAAGGATTTAGTGGTTAGTATATTTAGTGAAGTTAAGAGAAAAAGGCAGACCGGAGATTTGACACCTATTTCTAAGCCTTCACAAGTTCAGCCAGTTACTAATAATAGGACACATAACAGAGGTGAATACACCTGTTCGTTTACTACCACTTATATCAAGACCATGGGTTTCTATTTAGTACCCTTAAAAAACTGGAAAAATGTTTCATGTTTTGATGGTCTAGTGAATATTTTGGGGGAGAAACCAAAAATAGTGCATAGAAAGGTAAGTCCTTAAAGAAGCATTTACAAAAAGCTGACCAACTTTGTTTTTGACTGAAAAAAGGTTTGGTACCTTTAAGTGCAGTTTTGCAGTCAATCTAAATATATTCTAGAAAATGAAAAAGTTAGGATCAATAAGGAGGTTGTTTCTACATCTTTTCACTGTACACAGTGGCGGATTTAGGCATTGGCGCAGGGGCGTGCGCCGCCCCCTTTTTAAAGCTGTCAATTCCTGAACAAGAAAGTGCACTGCACCATTCTTTTTAATCAGAAAAATGTACTGCTAAAAATGGTACATTTTCCAATTTCAAATTATATTGATTTTACTGTTTCGACGTGCCGCACCATGTTGGGAAAGGAAAATGTACCAGTAAAACAGTGCGTTTTCAGTTTTAATATGCATTTTCAATGAAACGTGCATCAGGGATGTGATTGGAGGTTGCAGTCAGGTGATCTGACAATCACCAATTGCTCGGCCAACTGCATCTCCACTGTAGCTGAGTTAGGCAGGTTATGGTGTGGTCCCTAATGTATGATTCCTTCAGTCTTGTGAAAAAAGAAACTGAGAGTTTTTGTCAGACAGTCTGGATTTCGGGAGTTCCTAATGTGTTTGCAGAGTCAAGGTATTATTAAGGAGAATTGCTGCAATTTGTCATGCATGTGAGTGATCCGAGACTACTGTTGACCATAAGATTTTTTTTTTCCTGAAGTTGTAGAAGTGCCAAAGCATTACACTTGAGAGAATACCTTGTTTGGGTAACATGGTTAAACGGTCTGATTTTACTGCTCATTTTTCTTAACATGGTTAAATGGTCTGATTTTTACCGCTCATTTTTCTTATTTTCCTCAAAAATGTTCATTTTCTGGCAAATCACTGGCAAACAAACCATCAGGGACTGAAAATGACAGACATTGATTTCGGGAGTTCCTAATGTGTTTGCAGAGTCAAGGTATTATTAAGGAGAATTGCTGCAATTTGTCATGCATGTGAGTGATCTGAGACTACTGTTGACCATAAGGTATTTTTTTTCCTGAAGTTGTAGAAGTGCCAAAGCATTACACTTGAGAGAATACCTTGTTTGGGTAACATGGTTAAACGGTCTGATTTTACTGCTCATTTTTCTTATTTCCCTCAAAAATGTCCATTTTCTGGCAAATCACTGGCAAACAAACCATCAGGGACTGAAAATGACAAGACATTTGAGTTTTAGAAAATATGTGTTAATGTAAAGCCTGGTATTCCACCAACTTTCTAAATTTGTAAGAGCATTATTTTATTTGAGAGGTATGTTACTGACACCGAGTTCAAGTCTGATTTTTTTGAAGGTGGAAACCTAACTTTAAAAGAATGGCAATCTCATAGGTTCAGTGTGACATTATAAAAGCTGATTCATTTCACCCGACTTATGCAGTGGTCTATTTTTCTTATTTGGGTAAAATGGTTCATATAAAAATATTTGCCTCTTAGACTTTCCACATTGGACAAACTGTCCATTAAATCACATCAGATATTAAGAAGACTAGATTACCAGCCACTACAGTTTCTATCGGGCAGACAGCCTGTTCACAAGACAGTCATGAGTGTCCCTACCTTTCGAGTTGCCCATGATTGACCACAACAACTGGATGCCCGATATTTTCCCAAAGAACCTCTGGAACCATGTGTCAAACCATTCAGGGAAAATCCAGAAATTATTAGGAGCAATCAGCCACACTTTTAAAATATTAGTATTATTAACTTGAGACATTGACAGAATTAGAGAATGTGAATTAAAAACATATTCCCTGAAGTAAAAGATGCCTGTAAGGTGTCACCATTTATTAAGGGTAAGCCACTAGATTTTCTCCAAAAGGCACCAGTTTAGGACAGAGTAAAAGAGATGGAGCTAAACCTTGAGTCATCATCAGGGACTGTTGAGATGTATTGATTGAAATGCCTCTTTTTTCAGTGCCAGCAGAATCCTCCTTTCCCGCTACCACTACTCCTGACTGTACAAAGAAGCACCTCAAATCTGACATGCACATGCATTCATTCACACCTTCAGATGACAGATCTTTGCACATAAACTACCCATCTCTCCTTCCTTAAGACATCTCCCTATTTGGACAGTTGTATCCTGACCAGTGTGTGTGTGTGTGTGTGTGTGTGTGTGTGTGTGTGTGTGTGTGTGTGTGTGTGTGTGTGTGTACATGCAAACACATACGAGAAAAATGGCAAATGTCCCAAGATATTAGAGCAAAAAGTTTTACATAGCTGTGATAAGAAACTACTGCTGTTTTGTACCAGAAATCCCTCAACATTACAGAAACAACCAGAAACAGCTCAACTTCTACAAGCTGTCTTTTATTCTGGCAGAAACAATGAAGCCCAGTCCTTTGCACTGCTTGTGGTTATAGTTTAAGACACAAAATAAGACCTGTTTAAGGGTATATGTACATCACCCCCCCTTTTGTACATGGGGTTGGGGAATCAAGTCAACACTGACGAAATGTCCTACAGCATATTTTACTAAATAAATAAAGCATTGACAAATATTCATAATCACCAAGCATGCAGTCTGAAAGCAGATCTCAACTGAAAATAAGAAAATGGTCCTGTTTTGGATTGTCTGCTATGATCTTTAATAGTCAGAAGTTCAGAGGTAAGGAAACAAAGTCAAATGGGATTGTTGGAAATGTTGCAAATGAAGGGCAATTTGAAAAAAATATATATGTTTTTTGCACCAAGATTAATTTTTGAAGCACAATTTTAAAACTCTACTGTGTGGCGTTCAGAGACCATCTGACTAGAATGTGAATCAGCAGATAATCATTTTTTTATTACTTGAGACGACGGGGTAAATATACAAGACAAAACCATAGATATTCTAGTAGAAAATCAGGGACAGTTTATAGGTTCTATGTGTGTTTTTATGGGTATGAGAGGGAAAGTGAATCAGACTGAAAGATCAAAACTCAGTATTTTAGAAGCGGGGTGGGGGGCAAATATTTGTCTTCACCAAAACCAGAGGTAAAACTAAAATAATCTGAGTTGATATCATATGAGGATTTTGTATTACTATGGATTTTATGTCTGCAACTGTAATGCTTAATGCCCGAGAGTCTGGAACAACTTTAGCCGTCACTATTTTGTCACAAAATCACTGACTTTCTGAGGCACAGAATGAAGTTTAGAGGCAGAATCAGGAATGCCTCTGGGTGCATAGCACCCCCCCCCCCAAGTAAAAAGCTCATATTAGCTGATTCATCCATTTGCAAATCAGCACGTACTAGCCAATGGGATGGTGAAGCAGAAACAAGTGCGGATGAGTTCCGTCATGTAATGTACATTACAGTCTTACTAGGTGAAGTTTTATCAATCTACCCATCACTAGCTGTCCCCAGCAAAGCTTTACCAAATTTTTATTGTATGCTGCCCTAGAGGTCGCACATCCTTAGCTGAAGGTGCTGCATTACTTTATATTAAACTAAATCAAATCACACATTTATCTCCATTATGTAATAAATTCACACATGCACAATACTTTACACGTTAGAATGAATTAAGAATTGCAATGCAAAATGCCTGTGGCAACGGATACTTGGATACTTGTTTTATGAAAAATTGTGGTACTGTGCAAAAATTTAACATCTTCAAAAACAAAGTACCTCAACATTTTTTTTATTTTTTTTCTTTTACCTTGCACATCTGCCTTTATAGGCTTGGGACAGTATTGTTTATTCTTACCAAATAACACTTCTATGGCTGACAGACCCTGTGTCCCTGTTATCCCTTGGTTCTGTTAGTGGCTACTTACTAGCTTCCTGGTCCTTTTCTCAACTAGCACAATCCTGTCATTTATAATACTACCCTGTTAGAGGAGCAAAGACCATATTGCAAGCTGCTGTGCAACTAATGCATTTAACTGTTTCTGTACTTCTAGTCTTATCATCATTTTTTAAACACTGGTCTGGACACAAGATAAGCAAAGGGCAGCAGTCTACTGGCTTTCTGTGCAAAGGTGTGTTGACCCACTAAAGACTTGGCTCATCATAGTAGCTCAAGTTAACTGTGGCTCCAGGCAAAAAAACGAGTCCTTGCATTCAGGTGTTTGGCTAGATGCATGCTGATGAGTGACATTTGGTTTAGTGTTTATTTTACTGGAGTTTCTTCCACATAGATTTTAACAATCACACACACTCAACACAAGTGTTAAGCAGATAATTCATTACTAATTTGAACTGCACAACATAATTAAAAAGTCACGGCATCAATAAAGTTAAGCAGTAGCTAGGTTTGTTGGAACTACAAAGGCTAAACCTGGCAATAATAACAACCTGTAAGCATTTCTGTAATAAAGTTACTGGCTGCATAAATATAACACTCAGCACCCTTTTCTTTCAATAAACTTAATTTCAGGTTCACAGTAAGCTTAGAAGATACTGAATGCTGTCTTGCATTTATTTGAACTTTAGCAGCTTACTCAACTGCAGTGCTGTGTGACTTGTTGTTCTCTACCTGACTATTGCTGATCTCTGTCTGCATTTGGTTTTGGCTTGGAGTTATTTATATCTTTTTCTTAAACTGCACTTTGTTTTGTTTTAATTTTTTTTGTCCTTTTTTGAAGTTTTAACAGGTCTTGGCCGGGGTCAGTTAGAAAAAAATATTTTGCATACAGTGAATAACATCCAGCTAATTAGTGAGAGTGGCTGAGAAATAACATTGCTCACTTAACTACAGATATTTAGTAGTAGCATCGTTATTTAGCTGTAGTGCTGTGTGACTTGCGATCTCTGCTTGACTATTGCTGACCTCTGTCTGCATTTGATTTTTCCCACCCATCTGCTTTATTCCTGTTGTATTTTTAGACTCGGTGTCTTTTGAGTTGCCCATCAGTAATATAACTCTGATTTTGGACATTCCTCCCAGTCTCATCACATCAGCTCATTCTACTGGGCACTGAGACATCAATTGGGGAGGGCCTCCCCCTCAGTCTCTTAAACTTGAATTATCTTCTGTTTCCTACCTTCCCACTTACTAAACAAAATCCACTTTATTCAGCTGTTTTTACTTTATGTGTTGTTCTCTCTTTATTTAGCTTTTTGCTGAATGTTCTTAAAGTGTTCAGTTCCATTTAATCTATTGCATTTATTACTACTTGTTAGTAGCACTATTACACTGTAACTGTTATTCTAATAATCCTAGTTCTGATTTAAGCAGTTGGGTTCCAAATCAGTTATTTTACATTAAGAAGGTTTGTGGTCTACAGTCTTGTAAAAGGAGAGGGTAGCACTCACTCTTCTAAGCTGGGAACTGCTGGTGAAGGCTTGTTGTTATTCTAAGTATATTTGTTCTGGTTTAAGCACTTGGGATACAAACCAATTATTTTATATTAGGAAGGTTTGTGGTCTAGACTGTTGTGGCAGGAGAGGCTAGTCTGCACCCTTCTGAGCTGGGAATTGCTGTTATAAGTTTTAGTGTTCCTTTACTTAATTGGCTAGAGGGCTAGCTTGTTTAAAATCTGAATCCCCATACAAGGGTGTCTACTAATATTGGCACTAACACAACAAGACAACAAGAGAGAGCCAACTGAATTATATTTACTGATCTGGAAAGCCAATAGCATCACTAACTTTATTAGAAGGTACAAGGTCACTAAGACAAATAAAAACACCATCTCAAGACTTGTATATATAACATACCTATATGCTAATAAATGGACTCTGCATTACTATTTAGTTGTAAGCATGGAATGTTAGCATCTTCTCAATTTCTAAGCACTAAAAAGTAGGAGGTAGAAGCCATGAGTGGGTCAAGTGCTATGAATCCAACTACTAAATTAGTCACCAGTCCTTTCACTTGTTACACTATGAGGGTGGTCTTTATTTTATTTATTTAAATGACCCTAAATGGCCCATCTCAATACCGGAAGATTGCCAAATTCCAGTAATAATGGCCACACAGGTACAAAACGCACTCTCTAAAGCCAAGAATACAGCATCCATGGGACCAGATGACATCCCGGGCTGTGTACTACATGAACTACAATATGAACTGGCACTTCACCTAAGTGTCATGTTTAATCATAGCCTCACCTCAGGTTTTGTGCCCACTGAGTGGCGCAGAGCTACAGTTATCCCAATCCACAAGGGGGGATCCACCTTGGATCCCGAAAACTACCATCCCATCAGTCTGACAAGCCTTATCTGCAAGGCCATGGAGCGTATTATCATGGAACTTATAAACAAAGACATTGGCAACCTTCAAACACTGGACCCCACCCAGTTTGGGTTTGTGAAGGGCCGATCTTGTCTCCTGAACCTGATTGACTTCTTTGAATCAGTCTCCAGAGCCATGGACAAGGGTAAGGTGGTCCACACAGCCTATCTAGACCTTGCCAAGGCCTTTGACACCATCCCCCACTCTGGAATCATAGAAAAACTTACTAAGTTGGGCATTAATCCCTATGTCACCCAATGGGTTGCTAAATGGCTTACTGATAGAACCCACACTGTAAAAGTAGCCGACTCCAAATCCAGCTCCAGACAAGTGACAAGTGGAGTACCTCAGGGTTCAGTCCTGGGGCGCTCTTGTTTAGCATCTACTTCTCTGAAGTACAGGTCAACACTAAGGGACTCTGGCTAACAAAGTTTGCAGATGACTGCAAACTGGGAGCTATTATTGAATCCCAAATGATGTGGATACTCTACAAAAGGGCCTTACAGAAACAGATGCTTGGTGCCAGAGCCATGGGCTCAAGCTCAATGCCAAGAAATGTATTGTTATCCCTTTGGGAAAAACATGTATCCATGAATTACCATATAGGTGGCAGTACACTAAACACAGAAAGTGTGATAAGAGACTTGGGGACACAGGTGGACAGTGGTCTCACCTTCGATAACCACATCGCCACAACAGTCAGGAAATCCTTCTATGTGGCACACCTCATCACGAAGGGCTTTTCATCCAGAAAGAAGGAGGTCATTGTCCCACTGTACTCATCCCTCATTAGACCCATTATAGAATACAACGCCCCATTTGGTATGTACCTCTCAAGACATCTGCAACAACTGGAAAGGCCTCAGAAATACCTCACTAAAAGAATCACAGGCCTAAAGCAGATGCCCTACACTGACCGCCTTAAAAAACTCCAGCTATACTCTGTCACATATCGTCTACTCAGAGGCGATCTCTGCTTAACATACAAGGCCATGTCAAACCCAGAGCTGTTGGACATGCTACACTTAAAGAAATCCCAATCCCTCAGAGCTACACACTCCAGGGATCTAAACCTTGTCATCACAATAAACAAAACATGCTGGAGGGATAAGTTCCTGACCCAGAGACTCCCTCAGACTCTGGAATAGATTGCCCATACATGTCAAGCAGAGTGCCTCTTTGGACCACTTCAAGAGGAACCTTGACAATTGGATGGGAGAAAGGAAATTCACCCCAGGGATCACGTCAGTCGCCCTGCTAGACAGGGGTCCAGGAAAGTAAATAATGTGGGAAGAAATAGCCAGGGAATTGTTATGGCTAGGCTTGTATAGGTCCTAGGGCTGATAGCCTAGTACCAACCTATGAACCTATGAACCTATGAACCTTTATTTATTTATTTAAATTTGTTGACCGGGAGTGTCCAACTGGACGTAGGTCCATTTTCAGCAGAGGCCCGGGGAGAAAAGCTCCACAGTTAAAATAAACAGACGGTATATACATTGGATTACATAGTGAATAACAATTTACATAGCAATTACTTACAACATATTTACAGATGAAGAACATAGTACATCAGTAGACAACTAGAATCTTTATCTGTGAAGTGCATACCAGATGTTAGCAAATGTTACAAGAAGAAGACGTTCGTGCTGTATAATAAGTACTGGCTTATGAGCATCTGAGCTTGCTATAATCAAGGTAGTTAGTGGAGTGGAAAGAAAGGTAGTGGTTGGATGGGGTGGATGATATTAGAGTGAGAGTTGCAAGGGCATAACCAGCATGTTTTTAGTTGCGCTTTTAGTAAAGCTTTGAAGTGGGTGCATGATGGTACGGAGGTAATTGTGGGTGGGAGTGAGTTCCATAATTTCGCTATGGCGCAAGAGAATAGTGCTTCACCAGCAGAGTTATTGGCTTTAGTGATCTGCAAGTGATTTTTGCTGCTGGATCTTAGTGGTCTGATGGTGCGATAGGGTTGGAGTAGATTCTGGAGGGATGGGACATTTAGTGGATGGTTTACTAGTTTGTGGGCGAGTGAGAGTTGATACCACTGAAGGAGGTGAGGGAGTTCAAGCCAGCCCAGTTCAGCAAGTGAGAGACAGTGGTGACTACGGTAAGATGCCCCCGTGACAAATTTGGCGATTTTGTTGTAGCAGGTCTCTAGCTTGTTTAGATCACATTGCCTTAGGTTGGTATATATTGGAGAGGCATAAAGTAGGGTGGAGATAAGGTGGGAATTTGCTTTTGAAATCTTTGCTGCTTTGGTGAGAAATTGCTTATTACTGTATAACGCTCCTAGTTTTTTGTGGACTTTTTTATAGTCATGGATATGTGAATGTCAAATTTTAGTTTATTGTCTATTTCCACTCCTAGCAATTTGGTGTGTTCAGTTGGGTATATAGTGGTGTTTATAAACAGGGTTTTCTAAACAATTGCTTCTTTGTATTTTCTGACAAGGCATATATTCATTCACTTAAAACATTTTTTTTCTTGTAGAAATGTCTTTATCAAACCCATTAAATAGTCTTAAAACATGCAACAGTATCAATTACAGTGATAAAATTCAAAACCTCAAACCACTGAAAGTAGCATTTGATAAAATAGAGAAATTAAAATAGATAAAAAAAGAATGTAAAAAAAAAACAATGGATAATGCAATAGATTAACAACAGAGAACTGTGATCCTTTAACAAGCCAATTGCATGTGGAAATACAAGGATAAATCTATAAAACATAGTCATAATGTTATTTACCATTCTGGATGTGACGGTAACCATTGAAATCCTGTAATCATTGCCTGGGTATGATAAATAAAAACATTTCAGTACTCATTCAATTTGTTCATACATTTTTTGTCATGCGACCATGCCTTATGTCTGTAACATAGTCTCTGCATGACTAACAACCACTCCCCTGGGAATTTTTTCCAGTTCAAAAACCAAAATGCTCAAAAACTGGTTTTACCAAGATGATGTTAGAGCTTCTTAAGGTCATCTTTCCACAAACTCTAAACCCAGTGTTCTACTTTCCCTCTCCCACCCGGTAGTCAACTAATCAAACTACGCCCCCCCCCTTTGCAAATTCCTGGATCCGCCACTGGTACATGTAACTCCATGGGAACAATATATGCTCTTTGTGTAAACACTGTCATGGTTTTTACATAGGGAAGACCCAGCATAAATTTAGAGAGCAGATTTATGAACATTTGCATATACATAGCCGGTATATAACATATACATAACATATACACAGCAGGTATATATAACATATACATAGCATATACACAACAGTTATACATAGCATATACATAGCAGGTGTACATAAAATATACGACATATACATAGCAGGTATGCATAAAATATACACAGCAGGTATACATAACATAGGTTCATAGGTTCAAAGGTGTGTACTAGGCTAATGGCCATGGAGCCTTACAAGCTTAGCCCATAGGATTACCCTGGCATTGTGACCTTAGTTCCCAGTACCTCTGTCAAGTAAAGCCACTGGAGTAGTCTCTGGGGTGAATTTTCTATTTCCCATCCACTCATCAAGATTTCTGTTGAAGAGGGCCAGTGAGGTGCTCTGCTTGACATGTATGGGAAGTCTATTCCATAGCATGGACAGTCTCTGGGTTATGAATCTGTCCCTCTAGCATGTTTTGTTGATTGTGGTAATGAGGTTGAGGTCTCTGGAGTGTGTGGTGTAGACGGATTGGGATTTCTTTAGATGCAGCATTTCCAATAGATCTGGGTCAGACATGGCTTTGTAAGTCAAGCAGAGATCGCCTCTAAGTAGGCGATATGAGACAGAGAATAGTTGGAGTTTTTTGAGTCTGTCCATATAGGACAAATGTTTAATGCCTAGGATCCTCTTTGTGAGGTACTTTTGCGGCCTTTCTAGTTGTTGCAGGTGTTTAGTGAGGTACATGCCAAATGTGGCATTGTACTCAATGATTAGCCTAATGAGGGAAAGTAGAGGGAGACAATGACCTCTTTCTTCCTGGATGCAAAACCCTTAGTAATGAGATGTGCCACATAGAAGGACTTTCTGACCACAGTGGCAATGTGGTGGTCAAAAGAGAAGTTGCTGTCGACCTGTGTTCCCAGATCTCTTATAATGCCTTATATACATAAACACACACACACACACACACACACACACACACATATATTTATGTTCAGTGGACTACCATCAATGTGGTAATTCATGGGAACCGGATTTCTAACAAAGGGGATGACAACACATTTTTTGGCATTGAGCTTAAGGCCATGGTTCTGACACCATTCATTGGTCTCAGTGAGGCCTTTCTGTAGGATGTCAACATCACTTGGGGAGTTAATAATAGCTCCCAACTTGCAATCATCTGCGAACTTTGTCAGCCAGAGTCCCTTCATGTTGGCCTGGACTTCAGAGAAGTAGATACCAAACAGGAGAGGACCCAGGACTGAACCCTGTGGGACTCCACTCATGACTGGTTGCAGTCTGACCTGGAGTCAGCTGCTTTCACACTGGGGGTTCTATCTGTGAGCCAGTTTGCAATTCACCTAGTGATATAGCAGCTGACACCTAGCTTAGTGAGTTTTTCTATGATTTCTGAGTGGGGAATGGTATCAAAGGCCTTGGCCAGATCAAGGTAGGCTGTATGAACCACCTTGCCTTCATCCACAGCTCTAGTGACTGACTCAAAGAAGTTGACCAAGTTGAGCAGGCATGATCTATCCTTCACAAAACCAAACTGTGTGGGATCCCCTATATCCTTGTTTATTAGGTCCATGATGATGCATTCCATAGCTTTGCATATCAGACTGGTCAGGCTAATGGGGCGATAGTTCCCAGGGTCTATAGTCGCTCCTCCATTGTGGAGAGGGATGACTGTAGTAGTGCACCATTCGATAGGGACAAAGCCTGAGGTGAGGCTGTGGTTGAACAGGGAACACAGGTGAGGTTCCAGTTCACTCTGTAGTTCATGT
Organism: Protopterus annectens; assembly: GCF_019279795.1. Classification (NCBI taxonomy): domain Eukaryota; kingdom Metazoa; phylum Chordata; order Ceratodontiformes; family Protopteridae; genus Protopterus; species Protopterus annectens. The sequence goes on from NC_056743.1 coordinate 37,675,214, forward strand.
GGAATGCAGCCACGGATATTGTCAGGTCCCATAGAAGCTGTATTCTTAGCCTTGGACAGTGCTGTTTTAACCTATGCAGCAGCAATACTGGGTGCCTGGCAATCTACTGGTATTGTGATTGGTCCTTTGGGGGGGGTAAAGTTGGCACTGAATCTGTCGGCCAGTATATTGGCAATATCTGTTGGCTCAGTATAGGAGGTACCATTGTGCAGTAGCTCAGATCAAATCTGGGTATTGTCATGGAGATTCTTTACATAACTATAGAAGGCTTTGTGGTTGTCTTTACTATCTGCTGCAATTCTATTTTCATTGCTAGCTTTAGACGATTTGATGAGGGATGTCAACATTTTGTTGAGGCTGATAAGGGAGTTTTTCCAGTCTTGAGACTTCACCTTATTCCGCATCAGTTTCCTCCTTCTGTTGTAGAGTTTGTTTATGGCAGGGAACCACCAGATTGGCTTCATTTTTTTTGGAGGAGAGCATTTTGGTTCTATTGGGTATGATGAGATCCATGCATTTGTGTACGTGTTTGTACAGTGCATTGGTGTATCATTTGGTGGTCATGCAACTATTATCCATTTTATGGGTGCCATGAAGTTAGCCACCTCTGTTTTCAGGAGCCCAAAGTTAGCTTTGAAGAAGTTTTTCATGGTGGTTACCTTTGTGTGGGGGGGAGATGTGGATTTCCAAGGTGATTAGTTTCTGGTCAGATCTAACCAGGGAGGAGTTGACTATTGGTGTAGAGCAACGGTCACCCATGTTAGTAATGACTAGGTCAAGGATGTTGCTACCTCTAGTGGGGGTATGAATGAGACGGTTCAGGACATTGGAATTAATGAATTCCAGGAAATGTTGGGCAAGTGTATTGTTACATGAGTAGTTTTCTCAGTTAATGGAGGGGTAGTTGAAGTCGACCAGCATGAGAGTATTAGGTTGGAACCTAATATTCTCCAGGATGCTTAGGAACGTGAAGTGTAAGTCTTGGGACATGGTTGGGGACCTATAGCAGGCTATGACCTGAATCTCTGTCTTATCCAATGTTAGCTGCACCTGAAGTATCTCTGATGCGTTATGTTGGTCTACCAGTCTGGAGGTGTGCGCATCCTTTATGAATATGGAAACACCACCTCCTTTGGAGCTATGGTCCAAGTTCTGGGATCAAAAGGTGTGGAATGAGTTATAGCCTGGTAATGCAGGGGTGCTTTCTGCTGCCTTGAACCAGGTCTCTGTTACAGCCCAAATGTCGATGTTCTCCATTTTAAGGAGTGCTTCAAGCAAGTGCATTTTGAAATTTAGACTTCTAGCGATGAGCAACATGACCCTCAGATTGCATTTGTTTGTAGCTGTTATGATGGTAATTTGATCTTTGGAACACTGCCTAAAAAAGGCACTATAGGGGTGAGAAGACCCTTGGCCAGTATTCGGAAGCCCAATGGTGACAGATGCAGGCCATCTCTGGCAAAGCATTGAGGTCTGTCAATCATGTCATCCCAGGCAGACAGATACTGGATCCCCTTAGAATAACACCAGAAACCTAGCCAATTGTTGAAATCAATCATTTTCTGCTTATACTGTGGTATACATAGCAGGTGTACATAACATATACATGACATATTCATAGCATATACATAGCAGGTATACATAACATATACACAGCAGGTATACATAACATATACATAGCAGGTATACACAACGTATACATATACATAGCAGGTGGCTGGGAGGTGTGTTGCCATGGACACTGATTGGGTTACTAGATGGTTAGTCCTAATACTGGGGCCTGGGAGGAAGGGAGGAGGTGGAAGGAGATCTGTACGCTGTAAGCGGTTCCTAGAGTGGAGGCTGTGGATAAGGGTGATAAGTGGTTATGAGGAGAATGAGGGTAGTAATTTAACTTTAATAACTTAAAAATGGGGGTACAGAATAACAAATGACCACAGTGCCTTACTGGAATCCATGTGACTCTGGAAAGCATTTTTTCAGTGATAGTCATGTTGAACAGGGCAGCATACATCATCATGTTCCAGTTAGAAAGATTTTGCGGTTCCCTTCATTTTTAGTGCAGGCTATATTAACAAATCAGATGTCACACTTATACTGAAGGGAAAAGGACTATCTTACAGTAGGCCTTCCTTTACAATTGAATGATGAGTCACACAGTCACCTCTCAATTGTCCCCGATTTCCAGGGATGTCCCTGATTTTGACTCCAAAATGTAGCTGTCCCTCTTAATCCCTCCTAAAACTGGTGAGTCCTGGAGGAAAGATGTTGAATTATATTCAATAAGTAATGTAAGTAAGTAAGAGTTATAGATTTCTTTTATTTCACAAAATGTATAGCAATTAACATTCTTTTATTCTGCCAATGGCTCAAGTTAATAGCATTACTATTTGAAAAATGTCACTGATTGTCCCTGATTGTCCCTGATTCTGTTGAAATATGTCCCTGATTATTTGAGAGCTATGTTAATGGCTAATGTGCAGAATTCCTACACCACAGCCCCGCACAATTCACAATTACCCAAGTTATGCAGCTAAGTATATTCACTATGCTGTCTACCACTAGAAGCCTAGGCATGAAGTAACTATGCCAGTAAAGGTGCCCAGATAAATAATATGTAGGTTTTGATTTACAATACACAACCTAGTTCATGTATCATTGCTATCACAGGCATGTTCTTTCACATGAAAATCATTCAACAGGTACCTGAAAATGTTGCAGAAGTGATGTGATGCCTAGCAGAACATTGCTAAGCCAGGAAATAAGCAGTACAGCTTTTATAATATAACAAAATATACATTTACGTCAAGCATTAACACCTGGTATCTGAGTACACAGTGCAGAGAAGCAGAGACAAAGACACAGGCATATTTGAAAGCACAGTTATTAGTCTCATGTATGGTGAGAGGAGGTTAGTTCCTCCATTGTATCTCCCCACTTTCATACTGAGGGAAAATGTCCGTAATAGAAGGCATGCTTTTAGCTTAATGAAGCAAAATAGTATAGTTAAGGCTATGTCAGCTGCTTCTTCTGGTTTTCCTTTTTAGTGATCATGGAATTTTGGAGGTAATGGAGATTTTGCCTTAACTCCAAGGCCAAATTATTTCAGATAAAATATATAAAGACAGAGACACAGGAATAGAGACAAATAGAGCAGGTGTGGGGAGGTCTGAGGGGCACACCTCCCTACAAAAAATGCTTACATTTGTTTTACTATTGCACGTTGACTTTTCTCAGTCTTAATATTATTCAGTGAACTGTATCTTCTTCAATTATCACTAAAATCAATACGATTAGAGTTAGGGCTCTGAGAAATATTGTGTCATGCTTAAATCATTATCTCTTGGAGATGAAATTAACATGGTAACATGTAAACATAAGACCGCTGCTGGAATGCAATAGCACTTTTTGAATATACACATGTGTTAAAATTGATACTAGAATCACATACCAAACAAATTCCAACAGTTAAGGATTTGTGTTATTCTAATAAGAGCTGAAAACTTAATTTATACACTTTCCATTATAGATACTTCCATAGGAAGGCAATTTGGGCTTATAGAGCTTTTATTGATGAGAATTCTTTATCTCATAAACATAATAATAATAATAATAATAATAATAACTTTGTTTGGTAAGACATTAGTCAAAAATATGTATATATGTTACTTTTGCTGTTCCTAAAGTTTGGAATACATTGTCTCAGACAGTGAGGTTTAAAAAATAACTTAAAATTTCTAAGAAAATCTGGACAATCGGTTAAAAAAAAAGTTAGATTCAATCGTTACTTTATGGAGTCAGGGTTGTTTGAATGGCCCTCAAGCCTATAATAATCCTATAAAATGTACCCGCTGTATATTTAAACTGCAGTGTACATAACATATACATAACATATACATAGCAGGTATACGTAACATATACATAGCAGGTATACGTAACATATACATAACAGGTGTACATAACATATACATAGCAGGTGTACATAACATATACAGAGCAGGTGTACATAACATATACATAGCAGATATACATAACATATACATAGCAGGTATACATAACATATACATAGCAGATATACATATATACATAGCAAGTGTACATAACATATACATAGCAGGTATACATAACATATACATATCAGGTATACGTAACACATACATAGCAGATATACATAACATATACATATCAGGTGTACATAACATATACATGACATAGACATAGGTATACATAACATATACATAGCAGGTGTACATAACATATACATAGTAGGTGTACATAACATATACATAGCAAGTGTACATAACATATACATAGCAGGTGTACATAACATTACATAGGTAATTAAACTGCAGTGTACACAGTGTGATATATTGAGTCCATGTGCAGCCTGTACATTTGTAACACATACATAGCAGATATAGCAGGTGTACATAACATTTACATAGCAGGTATATGTAACATATACATAGCAGGTGTACATAACATATACAGAGCAGGTGTACATAACATATACATAGCAGATATACATAACATATACATAACAGATATACATAACATATACATAGCAGGTATACGTAACACATACATAGCAGATATACATAACATATACATAGCAGGTGTACATAACATATACATGACATATACATAGCAGGTATACATAACATATACATAGCAGGTGTACATAACATATACATAGTAGGTGTACATAACATATACATAGCAGGTGCACATAACATTACATGGGTAATTAACTGCAGTGTACTCAGTATGATATATTGTGTCCATGTGCAGCCTGTACATTTGTGGGTTTAAAATGCATCAGTCTCCCCGAAAGTAACAACTAAATTGTGGGAGAGTCACAGGAAGAGCTCAGTATCTTAAGCCTCGGAGTGACAAAGAAAAGAATGACAGAATCAAACCTTTTCTAATGTCAACGGGCAGGGTCTCAGCAAAAGGGCAATGCTTTAGTAAATGGGCGAGGCCTAAAAAGTCACGAGATACCCCATTGTAATAAGCTGTGTGATGAAAAGCAGAACAGTGACAGTACTATGCCCCTCCTAGAAGCAATGTTAATGTGTAACTGGTGGTATAGGGTAACAGGGCATTTAGGAAAATCTCGTATGTGGTGAGATATTGAAGTTTTCAGTAACAGGAGTGCATCCTTAGTTGTAGAGGGGTTAATATTCTTCTGCCTACTCTTATCTTAAGCACCTCCTGCTGGTCCTCTAATATACTCCACCTCACATTCTGTTCAACCCATGCTCTCCTCAAGGACACAAACCTCCTTTCTTGAAACTAAAACCACTGCCACTATGTCTCATACCCCCACTCCCAACATTGCAATGTTCCCTTACTACTAGATTCTTTACTCATATGTCTCTCTATAGCCTCTCTCAGTACCTTATATCACTTTACACTCACCCAGTATAATGACCTCAAGTCCCCCACCCTACCCTTTACCAATACTTACCCCTCCAGACAAATAGTCACATCTCCAGCCATCTATAGCCAATCCTTCATCCAATTTATCTCCCCTAGTTATTATATCTCACAATCCAAAACATAAGCAAGTCTCAGATTCCACTCCCTAATAATGCTATACCTTAAAACTATTACTAATGTAGCAGCCCAATTACTACTAGGAGGTGATATTTACCCTAACCCCGACCCAGCAACAAGAATTCCCACCTTCCATTTAAACATAAGCCCACCAACTTACTAATACTCAACTTGAATATTTGCAGTATTATGAACCGACTAGAACTGCATTCCACTATCTCTTTATATAACCCCGACATAATGCTCATTACAGAGACATGGCTTAAGCCACATATCAAGGATACCTCTATAACCTCACCTGGATATAACATTCAAAGGGTGGACAGAGTATACAAAAGAGGGGGTAGCACTGCCCTGCTTTACAAAACTAACTTAAAACTCTAGCTCCTACAAAAAGAATCCCTAGACTTCAAAAATGCAGAAACTATATTTGCAAAACTCCTCTTAAACCAGCACAAGCATCTAAACTTACTCGGGATTTATATACCCCCAGGCGACAACCTGACCACCCTAGAGTCAATACTTCACTGGGAATCCCACTCCCTTCCCCAAGAAACTGTATTGCTAGGCGATGTCAACATCGACTGGGACTCTATCCACTCTCCAACACCACCAGCCATATTAGCGTAAATAACTTCACCCAACTCATACAATCACCCATATGTATTGATAAGTCCACAAAAAGGGAATCCATATTAGACTGGATCCTCACAAACCAGCCCAACACTGCCCATCAGTGTGGAACACTGCCCAACTCTCTCACTGACCACAATCCCACTTTTATCCTTAGATGCAAACTTAAATCTAATAACTCCCCCTCCCTGCTACAAACCCATTCCCACAAATCACTTCTTGGAAGCCTTAAAATCCTGTAACTGGTCTTCCATAAAATCTTCCCACTAGACAAGGCAGTTGAATACTTTAACTCCGCATTTCTAAACATCCTCAACTATCTATACCCAATTAGAACAATAGGATACATAGTAACCCTGCCCCCTGGCAACAGAAAACCACAAGGGCCTTACTTAAAGACAGGGATAAAGCTTGGAAAACCTGGCGCAAATATAAAACACCCACAGCTAGGCAAGCCTTTTTTGAACTTCGAAATAAGGCAAAAAAACAAATTAAGATTGACAAAATCACTACATTTCCTTACAAAGGAAACACAGTACCAACCCACAAAAATTCTGGGCAGCAGCGAACAACATCCTCCAGCCCAGAAAAAACACTACACCCCCACCCAATATAGAAGGTACAAACTCAGACATAGCCTCCAGTTTCAACAACTATTTTACCTCCTCTATACTTAAACTTATAAACGATACAAGTCCCACCAACCTCCCACAATCCTCTAAGGCCCAAAAAACACTACCCCCTTCTCACTCAAGCCAGTACCAGTATCAGCTATTCAAAAACTCTTAGATAAACTCAAACCAACCACCCTCGCTGCCGACAATCTTCCTGCCATATACCTTCAACTTGCATCCAGGGCCATAGCTTACCCACTTCATTACTAATAAATAGATGCATTACTAAACACACCATTCAATCCTTGTGGAAAACCTCACTCATCATTCCCCTTTACAAGGGTGGCCCCTCTACTGACCTTTCTAAATAATGGCCCACTGCGATTCTGACACCCCTATCAAAGATTATAGAAAGGTGCATTCATCACCAGCTCCTCACCTACCTTCTCTCCAACAACCTACTATCCAAAACTCAACATGGCTTTTCCCATCCCATAGCACCACCACTGCCTTAATTAACTTCACCAACACTATAAACTCATACAGGAACCAAGGCAAACTAGTCTCTGCTACCTTTCTAGACTTATCCAAAGCATTTGATATGGCTTCCCACAATAATCTCTTAACCTGCCTCTCTGAACTCACCATAGATAGCCCCACCCTGCTGTGGTTCATAGTTACTAGACAACTGCCTTCATTCAGTCTGTCAAATGGCTTAACTCCCTATCCCCCCACTCCCTGTCAAACTAGGCATACCGAAAGGTTCAATTCTCATCCCCCTTCTTTTTAACATCTTTACAGACTAACTTCACTTAGCAACCACAAAAGCTGAAATAGTCCAGTACTCTGACAACACAACCCTGATCTGCTCTGCATCCGATATCCAACTTCTCCAACAAAAAGCCCAAGACTCCTTCACAGAGATAGAAAATTGGCTAAATAAATCACAATTGATATTAAACCAAAAGAAAACACAGCTTATGCTGTTCCACCCAACAAAGACTAATGCCCTGACATTCTCCATATTCTCAGCCAACAAGAAACTCATCACCCCAGTCCCAGAGGCCAAATTACTAGGACTTACAATTGACCAGCAACTAAGATACAACAAACATATATCACTAACTATTCCCAAAGTCCGCAAAAAACTAGGGACCCTTTAACGCTGCAAAAAGTACTTAACTTCCAAGTCTAGAGTTGCTATAGCCAGAACCCATCTCTTATCAACATTACTTTATGCATCCCCAGTACTAACAAACCTAAATAAAATGGGTCTATATTATATGAACGAAAGTTCATATAATAGATTGCTCTAATGAGCGAAAATCCTGGAAATCGAAAACAATATTGTGGGAGGATGCATCCCCCCCATTGAATATATATTCCAATGCCAAGATCGCACTACAGTGAGGAAAGGACAAATACTCCAATCTTCACTATACTGCGATCCCACAGCATGCATCTTGATTTCCGGGATTTTTGATTATTAGAGTGATCGATTATATGAACATTCGTTCATATAATATAGACCCAATAAAACTGACCTGCACAAACTTTCCACATGCTACAACAAAATTGCCAGGTTCACAACCAATGCCAAGTAACGCTCCCATCACTGCCAATCCTTGCATACATTACACTGTCTTGAATTTCCCAATTTATTACGATACCACCAATTCAGCCTGGCACACCAAATACTATACTATCCAGAGAAAACCCCTGCTTGACTGGGCTTCTAAACTTCTACAATTCAAAAAGACCATTGTAATCCAGTAATAAAGCTCTGATCAAAAATATTCCATGTAAAAACAGTTCAGGGGAATCTCTCTTCCTTCATGAAGTTGTTAAAACATGTAACACCCTGCCTCCTGACCTCAGATTAGAAAACTGTATCTCCATTTTCAAAAACCTCCTTAAATCATACCTTCATGTACCTGCAGTGGATGTCCCTGAAGCGTCACCCTACTGCAGGATCGTTATCTCCTTATGCTTCTGGTGAATATCGATGCTGTGCCCTACCGATGCTCATTGTATACATTGTACATATGTTCTTACTAAGAAAATGCCTTGCACATATACTGTACCTGTGCTTATTTCATGAAAGTGCTATGCTCACATATTTGTACTTCGACTTTGTACTTTTTAAACTTTTCTATAGCATGTTTCCTAACAGTTATCATTTACACTTTGTAACCTATAACTGTTACCATTAGTTACTCTTTATTTTGTAACTGTATGGAGCTTTTCCCCCAGGACTCCGCTGAAAATGGACACTAGCTGTCCAGTTGGATTATCCTGGTAAACAAATGTTAAATAAATAAATATTTTTTACTTTAGTCCTTTTAGAACTAGAATAAGATGTGAGAGCTTGCTATGTCTAGGACTTCATCATATATTAGACGTGGGTTAAGAGGTTGGTATAACCGCACTACAGGTTAACAGAAAAGTGAGAAGTTTCTTCATCAGTGCTGGTGGTTTGTCTCAGTTTCTGCAACAGCTTATAAACCCACCTGCCATTTCTTTTTTTTTGTCAAACACCTTTATTGAATTATCACATGTGATGTAGGCAAATTACATTCAAATAAAAATAATCAAACTTTCTTGAAATTGAAAGAAGGTTTGTTCTAATGAGTTATAAAGTAGGTTCAAGCTTGGAAACGATGCATCTGATAAAATTCACATGAAAATCTCTGCCACTCTAGCTTTGATGGATAATAGAAATTTAAAATTCTCAACACACAGAGATCTAGGACTTTTCATCTAACAGAAACGTAATCAATAGTTTTCTGAAAATGTTTTCTTTTGTGGAAGAATGAATACTCTCCCATACTGAAATACAAGATCTTTAAATCTTTAATTTCCTTCTCACATTTATTTATTTGTAAAGCAAAAGAGCCAAGTACAATGTTCTGGGATATTTTGTACTTTTGCCCTTACAGAAGTGTTCGTTGTTGTTATTGTTTCGATTTTCCTTAGCCACGTGAACTGGGTGTTTGCTTTTAATGAGGTTCACCGTTATCTGTAAGAGAGACTGAACCTCCTATCTTGTATTGTCATTCCATTAGCTATTTCAGAGGTGGTAGACTGAGTCATACAGGCTTATGGGAAAGGCTGCCCAGTTTCAGAAATGTTTCAGGAAGTCAGTATCTATAGCAAATCATAAGTGATCCATACCTGTAAGATGTGTTTTATTTGCTAGACTCCCTAAATTTATATTTTCTGAGAGGGTACCGGGGATGGGAATGGACAGAGAATCTGCGAGACAACAGGCAATACCAGTAAAGGAGGTACTGAAACTAAAGTTCAAACGAAAGAGATGAACAGTAACATTATTATTATTACAATGGGGTTACGGAAATGAAAGCGAAACACTAGCAGGCTGAACAGATCAAGTCTTACTTTCAGAGATGAGATTTTTTTTTAATTTGCCATGTTTTTTCTTCAAAAAAGAAAGAAAGAAAGCAGAGGGCTGATCAAAAGTACTTCTTACAGTAACAATAAAACAATGAATGGATTAAATTGGTGCTTCCATTTATTTGTATTTATTTAACATCTGCTAACCAGGAAAGTCTGACTGGGACAGAGCCCATTTTCAGTGGAGGCCCAGGGAGAAACGCTCCAGATGCGTATATTTGTTTTCTATAAAAGGCAAGCCAGTCAAAGCAAAGATTTTCTTAAGTCAGCATATTGTATATCATTCTTAATGCTACATGGGATAGCATCTAGGTTAGCCATTCTGGGCAGCATTCATTTACAGAGGTTAAAAATCCAGAAATGTATATATATATATATATATATATATATATATATATATATATATATATCTAATACTAAAAATGTAATGTATACTAGGTAAACCAATGTAGAGTTAAAAGAAGTCAAATGAGATAGCAGTTATTACAACAAGCTATGCTTTATAATGCATGTTTCACCTTAACTTGTCATTTCTAGGAATGCCCTATGGGTTATGATGGTTGCACTTTTGCCCTTTCATACTTTATGATTGTACTTTATGACCTGTAAACAAAACATAATAATGATTTGTCTTCTCCACTCAGGACTCCTGTGCAGGGAAAAGTCACTACAGTACAATCACAATATGCAGCATAGTTTTCAAACACCTACCAGGTCAAGAAGCTATTGTCCTAAAAGGTAAAAGGTCAAGGAGTGGGCATGAGATGTCACAAGTAAAAGTAAAGAAGCTTGGTGCTGAGATAACCAGACCATTCTTGAGTCATGTAAAGCTGCTTTGTGCTATCACTTTATTAAAATATCACTGAAAGTTATTTTCAGAATGTTTAATTGGTGTCTAGTGTTATTAAGGGAAAACACAGTTTGGTCATAATGTACTAAATCTAACTCATAGAGCAAATCTCCTAGCTACAGGTGAGACATATGAAAGGGTCTGAAACACTAAAAATTTCTGAGGTTAGTGAAATGGAGAGTCTATGATTAAAAACCTTAAATTCATAAGAGTAAATGATGTGTGTGTTTTCATGTGTGTTTATTTCTCTCCCTCTCTGTTTCTCGTTATACACACATACACAAACACAAACACACACACATATATATATATATATATATATGGGCTCATAGGTTCATAGGTATGTACTAGGCTAATGACCCTGGAGCCTTTACAAGCCTAGCCCATAGAAGTGCCGTGGCATCATGCTGCCCGATGTTGGTTCCCAGTGCCTGTATTAAGTAAAGCCACTGGAGTGATCCCCGCGGTGAATTTTCTATTTCCCTTCCTCTCATCAAGATTTCTCTTGAAGAAGGCCAGTGAGGTGCTCTGTTTAACATGTATGGGAAGTCTATTCCATAGCATGGGCAGTCTCTAGGTTATGAACCTGTCCCTCCAGCACGTTCTGTTGTTTGTGGTAATTAGGTTGAGGTCTCTGGAGTGTGTGGTGTAGACGGATTGGGATTTCTTTAGATGTAGCATTTCTAACAGAGCTGGGTTAGACATGGCTTTGTAAGTCAAGCAGAGATAATCTCTAAGCAGGCGATATGAGACAGAGAATAGTTGGAGTTTTTTGAGTCTGTCCATATAGGACAAGTGTTTAAGGCTTAGAATCCTCTTTGTGAGGTACTTTTACAGCCTCTCCAGTTGTTGCAGGTGTCTAGTGAGGTACATGCCAAATGGGGCATTGTACTTGATGATTGGGCTAATGAGGGAAGAGTAGAGGGAGACAATGACCTCTTTCTTCCTGGATGCAAAACCCTTAGTAATGAGATGTGCCACATTGAAGGACTTTCTGACCACAGTGGCAACGTGGTGGTCGAAAGAGAGGTTGCTGTCAACCTGTGTTCCCAGAGCTCTTATAACGCCTTATATACATAAACACACACACACACACATATATATATATATATATATATATATATATATATATATATATATATATATATATATATATATATATATATATATATATATATATATATATATATATATATATATATATATATGTATAAATGAGGTCATATGGAATGACAGTAATGTTGTGGCAGAGTGGATCTGACAGCAAAGACATGTGAGGACAAGAGGTTGGATATGTGCCCGTCAAGTGTATTACTAATGGTTAAAGATGAAAAAATTATAAAATCAAAAATCATTATTAAGAGTTCAGGAAGGGATTTAAATATCATTTTTAAGGTAGAAGGAAGGGAACAGAATTCGTAACTCTTATTTGCAAAAAATAATTGAAGACATGAAAGAAAAAGTAGATAAAGAGTTGTGGTAATATATGACACAGTCTGTTTCAATAAAACCTTTTGGGGTCTCTAGAACCATCATTCCATGCTTTGTTGTCTAGAAATCAACGAGAAACATTTAGACTTGGCTGCATGTGTGCTTAAGTGACAGAGTTGGAGTACAGTGTCATACCTGAATGATACAGCACAGTAGCATGTCCATGTAGCAAAGAGTTGGAGTACAGTGTCATACCGAATGGCACAGCAGTGTAGTACATACATGTAGCAAAGAGTTGGAGTACAGTGTCATACCTGAATGATACAGTGTAGCATGTCCATGTAGCAAAGAGTTGGAGTACAGTGTCATACCTGAATGATACAGTGTAGCATGTCCATGTAGCAAAGAGTTGGAGTACAGTGTCATACCTGAATGATACAGTGTAGCATGTCCATCCAACTGCCAGTTGTGTACAGGACTTGAAAGGCTACAGGGAAGGGTACACAGCATAGCGTAACCACTACCTGTCAGTATTGTAAGGTACTTTAATGTTACATGGCAGGGTAAGTGGCTAATGTGGATATCAAGGCTAGATTTTCATTACTGTTTTCTTTGCTACCCTAGTGTGTCTGTCTCTGTTACTGATGTACAGGAGAGATTTTGATGAAGTCACACTAGAAGGCTGTGCTCGATAACTCATGGCTTTTTAACTTATTCAATGCCACCATACCCTAGCTATTCAAGGGATGTTTGTTTGTTTTTTGAGAGCTTGCTTATTCAGTGCCTGATATCTTATGTGTCGAAGTAACAGAGGATTGTAACAGTCTCTGAAAAATATCACTTTAGCCATGCACAATACAGGAGTTTCAACATATGAGACAGCATTATTGGGCTCTAGAGTTAATTAGCACATTCTATGAGCACCCCTTCCGCCATGTCAATCAGGGGGACACAAAAGGGTATTTTGTCTTGAACCCTGGGTTGGGGTGTAGTTTGGAGACATGTCGTAATGTGACTTTTCTTATATTTTAACATATTATAAACTTCTTTATGCTGTCTTGTAGTTAGTGCAGAGTTTAAGGTTGAGAGCTGCAGTTCCTACAGTACAGGGTTTGATTCCCTCAGACGTTGTTTACCCACTGTGTGACCTTGAGCAAGTCACTTAACCAGACAGTTCCTGGGTTGCCCCTGAAAAGGGACTCTGCATGTCTAGTTCTCCTACCTGTTCAACAAATAGGTATTATTATTTACAGTTGTACAAAGCAAAACATTTTTAAAAAGTCACAGTTGATAACATATGGGCATTATGTGGGTTTTGACAGCTTCTTAGTTTACACTTGAATTGCATACGTGATGCGATGTGTTTAACAGTTTATAAAACTGACTGTTGACTTGCATAATGCATACGTCAAAATGGACTAATAATATAAAGACTTAGACTTGACTGATACAACATTTAGGAATGTATACAAGAAATGGTTCATAGTATTTTATTTATACAGGCAGTATATACACACACACACACACACACACACACACACACACACACACACACACACACACACACACACAAAGTTCCAGAATAACGTTCCAACCTCCCCCCCAAATAATTAATCCCTGCATAGAGTTTCCATTCTATTCCACGATACTTAAACATGTAGACCTTTTCCCTTGTTTGGTTAGGACACAAGTGATTATAATTAACCCACACAGATACACAGACACACACACTAAGAAGCAACAAAAATATATTTATTTTATTTATTTACTTTACATTTGTTGACTGGGATAGTCCATCTGGGTGCGAGCCCATTTTCAGCGGTGGCCCAGGGAGAAAAGCTCCAATAAAACAAGAACAACATTGACAGGTACAGTGTCGGTTTTACATAGAATTTAACAGAAATATCTAGTGACAATAAAGAAAGTACAATATACAATAGGCACTTTAGTGAAAAGGAGAAAGTTATTACAATATAGTAAAATCATATATATATATATATATATATATATATATATATATATATATATATATATATATATATGTCTACTTCACATAACCGAACACTCAAATGTTCAAAATTCATATGTCCGAGACCATATGATCGAACATTTGAATGTTCAAAAATGTGAACTAGACCTGTAAAAATAAAAAACATACAAACTGCCCCCCTGCACTACCCACACTCCTACTTAAATATATCAACTCCGAGATCGCACTACAGCAAGGACAAGGGAAATCTCCCGGTCCGCGCTGTATGCGATTTCCCATTCAGAATGTCGGTATTTCAAAACTTTGAACATATGGTCTGCGAAATATGGGTTTAGAAGTTTTGAATTTCAGCATTCTGAAGGGGACCCATATATATATATATATATATATATATATATATATATATATATATATATATTTTTTTGAGGGCAGGGATCCATCTTAAGTTGATCATTTGAGTATACTTTAATACGTGTACATATGTATTCCCTTACAAAAGAAAATAAATTATCAAATTATACTCTTATTGTAGGTAGTTGATAGGTGGTGTTAACAAGTGGGAGTGGGGTATACATGGAGACTAAAAAATTTAGGGGATGAAATCTGATGTGGGCTTATGTGGTATTAGCCTGGCTTGGTGCAGGAGCAGAGCCAGTTGTTAATGAGGTGGTCTTTGACCAGAGTTTTGAATTGGTGTAGGTTGGTAGCATTTAGGATGTGTTGAGGGACTGAGTTCCAAAGTTTAGAAATGTGGTGGGATTACAGGGCATCCCTGGCTTTGTTGTTGCTTTTGGATACTTGGAGGAGTGTTTTGTGTGAGGATCTAAGTTGCCGAGTGTTGGTATATGGTTAGAGTAATTGTTGTAGGGCTGGGGTTCTGTTTGGCTGGTATATTAGTTAGTGAGTAAAGACAAGTTGGGTGTAGGTTAGTTGTTGTGGGAATTTTAGTCAATTTATTTGTTGTAGGGCAAAGCAGTGGTGGGACCTATATGGGGAGCTAGTGGCAAACTT
The DNA here is from genome assembly GCF_019279795.1 of Protopterus annectens. NCBI lineage: Eukaryota > Metazoa > Chordata > Ceratodontiformes > Protopteridae > Protopterus > Protopterus annectens. The sequence continues at coordinate 37,690,716 of NC_056743.1, forward strand.
AGCTATTTTATTGTAGGCTGATTCAAGTTTGGTAAGGTCAGTTTTGTTAAGGTTTGTAAAGATGGGAGAAGCAGAGAGAACTGTAGATAAGAGATGAGTCCTGGCAATGCTTAGTCTAGAATGGCTAGTTAGGAAAGGATTAATTCAGTCAAGAGAGCCTAGTTTGATGTGTGTTTTTTTTAATGGTTTGAGGGAGGTGTAGGTCGAATTTTAATTTGCTATCAATTGTGACATCTAGTAATTTGGTAAGTGAGCTGGTGTTTATGATTGTGTTGTTGGAGGAGTGGATTTGAAAAGTGGCTGAGGGATTGGGTGTTTTGGTGGGGAGAAAGAGCATATATCTATGGCTCTAATTCAAATAAATGAAAACCCACATTACCAAAGACATCACTGAGACGACATTGCTGAAACCTGACAAGTGAATGACCACAATGCCAAAGGATTTCTCAGGGTAAGTATTCATTTGACCACTATCTAACAATGGAACACACTGCACTACCTCAAACCCACCCAGGTGGGAGCTAACCCCACTAACTAAATATAGCAACTCCAGGATCACACTGCAGTGGGGAAAGGGGCAAATTCCCCCTTGTTCACCACCTGGATACTTACCCTGTGAAATCCTTTGGCATTGTGATCATTTGTTAAATTCAATGTCGTCTTGGAAATGACGTTTTCAGGTAAGAGGTCTTTAGTTTATTTGAAGCAGACCCATATACATAGATATATATATATATATATATATATATATATATATATATATATATATATATATATATACATGAACACAATAAGATTCTGTCACAACCAGAAACATCAGCTCTGCTATTAACAGTCGACCAGCCCCTGCTATACCTCTGCAAGAGCAAGGCGGTTCTGTGTTCTTCTCTCCAGCCATCCTGTCAGTGTAGAAATATAACCTCAGAATCCACAACAGTATTTGCTGCTTTAACAATAGACAGAGTAAGAAATATTTAACACATGCATTTTGTATCTTTAATGTCTCACATTACTTAATGACTGTTATTCTTACTGATTTGCCATAGAAGTTCAGATTTTAAAAGGGGCAGAGCAAAATTTTGAGATAAAATCAGGGATGTTTCAGAAAATCAGAGGTAGATGACCGCTATGTTTGAATGGAATAATCTGTACTGGAAATGAATCATCAACATTTCTACCACTAGTGAGCTTCTGACAAAAACAGGTAGAATAGTAGAAGTCATGATATTATTCATAAAAATAAATAAATAAATAAAACCACAGTTCAATTGGGCACCACTCCTCATAGGCCATGAGCAACTCAGCTGTGTACTTTAATCTGTAGAAGCATATAGGTTCTTAGTTCTTAATGTTTTAACAAAAATACTTTAAGATATTACTTACCCCAATACTTTAAGGTATTAGTTACCCCCTTACAGAGATATGAGGCCCGACAAGCAAGTCTTGTTTTTTAGTACTAATCACAGTGCAGGCAGTGTTGCTACTTCAGCTTTTTCATCCCATTTATGATTTGACCATCTAATTCATCCTCTCCATCTTTGCCATAGAATAACAAAGAGGACCAGCTCATCATATATATGGCTAACGATCCTGTATGATTTTAATGGCTGATATCAGACATCTGATAATGGGCAAGGCAGTGGCTAAGCTTGGTGAAAAGCTGAAGTTATTTACCAATGCCTATGAGTTACAATTCCCAGAGTATATATGGCAGGAGAAGCTGTCAGAAATCCACTGCCATGATGAGTCCCACCAGTAACTTTTCTCTAACCAGGTCTGTCATGTACAAGAAGCAGTTAAAGCCAGTACCACATCAGGTCTGTGACTTCCTTATGCAGATGACATGATGCACTATGTTAGTAATACAGAACCTAAAACCACAACTTTTTATAGTAGATAATGATGGCTGTACACTTCTCTGCTGTTTGTTTCCCCTCCCATTTCATATACATCTTGTCCTGATGAAGCTATGGCTTATTTTTTCATCACGAGAAACTTTGCAAAAACGAACAAACTCAAAAAAAAAAATAAGAGAAAAGATAGCAGATACTTCCTAAAGCAGAAATTTATTAAACATTAAAAATGGTAAAGCGCTTTTCATCTACTCAATGGCAGACTTCATCAGACCACCATTTAATACAGAGAATCCTTTAAATACTAGTGTACACCAACAGTTACCACCCCCAATCACAACTTTCAAAGGAAATGATGTAAGCATACTGTTAGTACAAAAAAATTGCTAAACATACATTATGCTAAAAATATATAATTTTTGACATATACATATAAAAATGAATAAATATAAAACCTATGCTTATAAAAAAGTGAAGTTAATTATTAATTATTAGTTCATCTACTCAAAGCTTTTAACCTTAAAAGACTGTTAATGGCACATTGTTCATTAAGACCTGGTTTATAGTACAATTGTAATAATAATTGCCATCTTAACACATGCCTGTGTATGTTTCGCAAAAGCATTACCTAAATTCCCCCTCCTTATGGCATACAAATGTTCATAAACCCTTTCTTTTAGCATTCTTGTGGTTTTTCTTATATAATATGCAAAACATTTTTTACAGTTAGTTATGTATACCACCCCTTTTGATTTGCAATTCAATTTCTGATGAATATAATACTTTTACCATTAATTTCAACCTGTTCACCTTGATACATATACTTACAAAAAGTGCACATGCCACATTTTTTCATACCCCCACCTTTTTCTTTCCTGTAACATCGTTCAATGAGATTTTTGATATTCCTACCCTTCCTTGCAATAATTTTAATACTATTCTGAAATTTATTGGTAATAACTGATTCCTTATCCAAAAGTCTCCAATTTTAAAAAATTATTGATTTCATTAAAAAAAAAAAAAAGAAGTTATGTACTTACCATAACGTTCCATGTTGGTAGTCCATCTCACCATTCATTTTACATATGGGTTCGGAGCCGATCCTTGGCTCCGACTCGGCTGATTTACAAGTTCGAAGACTTCTGGTTGGCTTGTGGCTAAGCAGGTATCCCATAGTGCACCAGTACAAACCCCAGATCTTGTTTGCTGCTCACTAGAAGAAATAACCATAACAGACAAACCAATACTAAAGGGTCTCCAACCAAAATAACCAAATTATTATTATTATCTCCAGAAAAATGAAGGGTGAGATGGACTACCAACATGGAACGTTATGGTGACTACATAACTTCTTTATGTTAGGTAGTCCAATCTCATCTTCATTTTTACATATGGGACAGCGTCCCTAGCACCTTATCCTTGGGTGGCTCACTGGAAAGTACTCCTAAGCACCGTGGAGCCAAAGGATGCTCTACCCCTGGAAGCCAAATCCAATTTGTAATGTGTAATAAAAGTGTGAGGGTTAGCCAACGTAGCTGCTGCACAAATATTATCAAGTGGGACCCTGGCTTGAAAGGCTGCAGAGGTAGACAGTAACTGGTAGATTGAGCCTTGATCCTGCAAGGTAAAGGTCTGCCCTCCGAACTGAAGATAAAGGCTATGCAACTGGAAATCCAGTTAGATAGTATTACTTTAGAAACTGGTAAGCCCAATCTGGAGTCAGAAAAAGAAATGAATAGTTGATTTGATTTCCTAAATTCCTTGGTCCGCTGCAAATAAAAACATAGTTGTCTATGAACATCCAGCTGATGGAAACGGTATTCAGCTGCATTACAGTGGTTAGGGAAGAAAACTGGGAGTTCTATAGATTGATTTAAGGTAGCAGAGGGACAAACTTTGGGAACAAAGGTGGGATTAGTACGCAGTGACACCCTGTCCTTGTGAAAAATCAAATACGGTGGCTTAACAGACAAGGCTTGTAGCTCCAATATCTGTCTAGCTGACGTAATAGCTACCAAAAACAAAGTCTTCCAAGACAAAAATTTCAATGAAGATGAGTGGGAAGGTTCAAATGGGGGAGAAGTCAGTTTGGACAACACAAAATTTAAATCCCAAGAAGTCACAGGTTCTTGCAGTGATGGTCTCAAAAGAGTGATTCCTTTCAAAAAGGTCCTGCATAGCTTAGGAGACATTAAATTGTTATCTGGAAACCCTAAGTGAAAATGAGAAATTGCCGCCAGTTGGACTCTGATAGTGGCAGCAGCTCCTTGCTGAAAAAGCTCAGAGAGAAATCCCAAAATCACAGGGATAGAAGCAGTGTAGGGATCTACATTCATTTTCTGTGCCCAAATAGAAAATCTTTTCCATTTACTGCCATACAGCCTCCTAGTTGAAGGTTTATGGGAGGACATAAGAATATGTGATACTGAGGATGATGCATCATGACGCCTGACTAGGGATAGAACTGGAGCAGCCACGCTGTCAACCTGAGAGTGTGGATTGAGGGATGTAGCAAACCTGACATGTGAGTCAACAGATCTGGAGATGGGTCCAGGATCCAAGGATCGTCCAGGAGAAGAGGCTCGAGAAAGGGGAACCAGACCTGATGAGGCCAGTAAGGAGCAATGAGGATCAACTTGCTTCCCAGCCAACTGGCTTTCTGAATCACTTTGGAAATGAGAGGAAATGGAGGAAAAGCATACAGAAGTCCCGTGGGCCAGTCATGAGCCACAGCATCTCTGGGTGTCTCCCCCCAGAGAGGGGATGAGGGAAAAATAGCTGCTGCATTTGGTATTGACTGGGCTGGCAAAGAGGTCGCAGCAAAGCTGTCCCCATTTGCGGAAAATCTGTTCTGCTGTTTCCTGTTTCAGAGACCACTCATGAGGCAGTAGGATCACCTGGCTGAGCTTGTCAGCTATCATGCTGGTCATCCCTAGAATGTGGGTTGCAACCAGAAAGCGCTGGGAAAAATTTGCCCATTCCCAAACTCGCATGGCCTCTTGACAGATCTAGTACTGCCCTGTTTGTTGATATACCAAACTACCGACATGCTGTCTGATTGTATCGCAATAGTCCCTAGAGGAAGAAGGTCTTGAAGTGCTTACAATGTCAGGAGCACCCCCTCCATCTCCAGAACATTGATATGTAGGTGAGCCTCGTGTTCTTGCCATGTTCCTTGGACAGTCCTGCCGAGATAATGTCCCCCACCTGCTCTGGGAGGCATCCGTGGTCACAGTGGCAACGGGTTGGGCAGGAACAAAGGGGGCACCCATGATTAATTGGTTGGGAGCTATCCACCAAAGAAGGTCTTTCTTGCATGATTCCGTCAGCAGGATAGGATGACTCAGCAGGAGATATTGGAAGGACCATTGGGAAGACAGAAGCCACTGGAGAATTCTCATGTGCAACCTGGCTAATGGTACTAATAGAATGGTGTAAGCTATAGTCTCGAGGAGCTGAAGAACCCACTTTGCTTTGACCTTCCGCAACGGGAGAAAATGTTGAATTTGAGAGATTAAGTTTTGTGCCCTTTCGGCGAGGAGACGAGCTGTCTTGTTCACTGTGTCTACCTCTGCGCCTATAAAAATCACAGATTGAGACGGCAATAATGCAGATTTTTCCCAATTTATGGAGATTCCTAACTGAGCACAAAGTTGAATAGTGGCGTCTCTGTTTTGGAGGAGTAGATGCCTGGTGGGGGCAGTCAGGAGCTAGTCAACCAAATACGGAAACACCTGGAATCCCTGACGTCTCAGGTGAGCTGTCACTACTGCCATGAATTTGGTGAACACCCTGGGGGCTGTGGTGAGACCAAAGGGCAGAGCATGAAACTGATAATGACTGGCTCCCAGCCAGAAGTGTAGATGGCTCCTGGATGCCTTGTCCATTTTTATATGGTAGTAGGCGTCTTGGAAATTCAGAGAGCACATCCAATAGTCTTTCCCTAATAACGGGAGTATCAACTGCAGAGTTACCATCCAAAACTTGTCCTTCTTCATGGATTCGTTTAACCTGCTGAGGTCCAATATTGGCCTCCAATCACTGGTTCATTTTGGGACTAAAAAGAACCTGGAGTAAGTTCCAGATCCTATCTGGTCTGCTGGGACAGACTGGATGACTCTTTTTAAAAGTAACTTGTTGATCTCCACAGTTTCCTGATCACTGTGATTGGGTGGTACATCTGGGATCTTCTTGGGAACAAATGGTGGAAGGGAAAAGGGTATGATATAGCCTCTGGTCACAACTCTTTGTACCCACTTGTCTTGAGTGATATTTAGCCAGGCTTCTGGATACAAAGAAATGAGACCCCCGACTGGCCCCAGAGAAATGCAGTCGGGCCTCACATCAGGAGCGCTGATAAGGCCGTCCCCGAAAGAAATCATGGCCTTGCTGGTATTGTGGACCGCCCCTGCCTCTAGGGCGATGTCTCCCATTTCCTCCTCCTCCTCTGCCTCTGAAGGAGGATTCACCCTGTGTGTCCAGAAAGACTCACTGGGACTTTTTGAACCACATTTTACTGCCCCTTTGACCTTTGGGATATGGTCGAGAGGGTACAGTAAAATGTACTCTTACAGCAGAAAGCATCTTTCCTTCTTGCTCACACTGAGTGAGTGTGTCTTTCACCTTGGAACCAAACAATAAAGAGCCATCAAATGGGGCATTGGTGAAAGTAGACTTGAACGGTTCTGCAAAATTACACAAACGCATCCAGGAGTGATGCCTCAGGGCAACTCCTGAACCCACTGCTCTACTCACTCCATCAGCCGCATAGGAGATAAGCCACATGGAGGAGTTAACTATGGAATTTAAGGTGGACAAGTGAGCAGAAATCTTGTCAGGGACTCCCTCAGTACACGCACCTTGTACAGAATCTCCTAACTCCTTGAGTAAATCCCTCTGTAATCTCGTGAAGTTAGTGAGATAGTTCAACGATCGAAGGGTAAATGCCACTGAACTAAAGATATGCTTCCCAAATCTGTCCATCTGTCAAGAATCCTTATTTGGTGGATGAACAGAGGAAGAAGTTTCTGCCAGCTCCATCTTTGTGGCCGCCGCCACCACCATGGCATCTATGGGAACACCCTTAGACAAAATCTCTTTACCAGAAGGGGCAGACAGAAACTTATTGCATCTCCTGGGGACTGGCTCCATGGCATCAGGAGTATCCCACACCTTTTGACTAACTAGATCCATTAGTTCGTCAACAGGTGGAGACACCCAACAGGCAAAAGGTTGAGACCCGAAAGCATTCAGGTATACTGACTCCTCATCAGAAGATTGACAGTGGGCCAGTCGCACCTCTGCTTAAGAATCTCTAAGATGTCCACAAAGGAGACATCATCAGAGGATGACTTGGGGGATGCTTCCGACTCCTTGAGGTCAGTGTCCGATGTCAATGACTCATCCTGGGAGTCAACATATTTCCTCTTACATAGCCTCTTCTGGGGAGGCACCTTGAAAGTGCATTCCGGGGAGGCCTCGGAAGAGTGGGGGCCACCAGCCGATGGCTCCTTAGGCTGAGGGTCTCTGCTGTCTCTGGAGAGAATAGGGGCTGAGACCGAAGTGGGTGCTCTCGGGGGAAGAGTGCTGATACCACTGGTAGGGGCTGGAGAATGAGACAGCATGCTCCTCATCATCTCAAACACCGACCTCTCTGGCTCTGAAGATGTCCCCCGCTCCGAGGAGACAAAGGTTGATGTCAGAGTCAGAGATAGATGCAGGGTCTGAGCTCACCCTGGCCAATGCACAGAGAGGAAGGCTCAGAACTGAAGAAGATCGATTCCAACCCCTCCTGTCGGTGCCGACAGGAGAGCTTCAACCCCTGGACACGACGGACGGCACCAAGTGTTTCGGAGCCGAACTCGACTCCAAAGCAGCAACAAAGGGAGCTGGAACCAATAGTACCTCCGGTGGTACCAAGCACTCCGTCTCTGAAGGGCCAACATGGCTCGGAGGAGGAATAACAGACAAGGGCAAAGCTGAATCGAGTGGCTCCGGAGCCAACTGTGTCGGAGCCAACAATTATTTTGGTAAGGCAGATGACTTCAGGAGTCTCAGCACTACCCTCTCCACATCTTCTTCCGAAAGGCTCCTGGAAGATCTGGAAGACATAGTAGGGGATCTTGATCTAGGGGGCACTGGAGACTTCAGTAACATGGAAACCAGTAGGGAATCCACAGACCGGCTCTGAGAAGCAGATTCAATTGCTGGTTCAGTCGGTTCCGAGATTGGCTCCGAAACACTTGGAACCGACTCTGACACCACAATAGTGCTCTCCTTTGGCTCCGAAGGTAGTGGAGTTGAGGAGGCAGATTTTGACTGTTTTGAAGACAGCTCCGAGACACCAGCTGGCGCCGGAGAAGGCCTTTTTGAAGACTTGGATTTGCCAGACTTGGAGGAAGCCAAAGAACTGGACAGAAATTCCTCAAAAGATGGTTTGAGTATACCCTTGAGTGTAAGCTTGTTCTTTCTCTCCTGTAACACCCTAGGAGAGAAAGCATGGCAGAACAAGCACGATTCCTGCAGGTGGATGGCCCCTAAACAATAGACACAGCTACTGTGGCCATCCGTTAAAGACATCTTTTGGGAGCATTTCATGCACTTCTTAAAACCCGAAGGTTTGTGCTCCTTACTCTCTTTAGACATTTCTCACACACACAGGAAAGGAAGAAAAAAGAATGAGGGAAGAGGACTAGGTCCTCTAACTGGAACAGAAACTAGGTCTTCTAATTTAAACAGACCAGCACACACACACACACACACACACACACACACACACACACACACACACACACACACACACACACACACACACACACACACACACACACACACACACACACACACACACACACACACACACACACACACACAGAAAACTGTAATTAAGTCTATCTGGTAACAATTTTTAGTTCCTGTAACTAAAAACGGACCTAGCCATACAGAAAGAAGTACCATGAGGACTAGGTCCTCTAACTTAAGCGGGACTAGCCCGGCGGGACAGAAAACTGGGTCGTCTAATTTAAACAGACCAGAAATGCACACACACAGAAAACTGTATTAACTCTATGTGGAAACAATTAGAAGAAAACAACTAATATCTAAGGGGGAACTCCAACCCTTAGCAAATAACCCGCGGATCCCCGCCAAAATTACAGTCTCAGATTAAGGAAACTAAGCTGCCAATAATGGTCTAGAAAGACAACGGAATAACAGGAGCCCCTGTTAACTATCAGCGGAAAACTGCCACAAACTGACAAACTACCTGAAAAGGAAAAAAAGGCGCAACGGCGCCTACAAGAACTCTAAACTGGCACACAGGAAACCAAACTAACAACAAGTTTAAGCTAAGAATGCATCAAAAAGGGCAAACAACACTACTGCCTAAGATAATAACACCTTACAACACCATAATAACTGTATTACAAAAATTGAAATAGAAGAATTTAAACACTTAGCCAGAGCCAAGAGAAGCACAACCGAACTCGTCAATGTGGCAAACTAGATCTGGGGTTTGTACTGGTGCACTATGGGATACCTGCTTAGCCACGAGCCAACCAGAAGTCTTTGAGCTTGTAAATCGGCTGAGTCAGAGCCGAGGATGGGCTCCGAACCCATATGTAAAAATGAAGGTGAGATTGGACTACACAACATTGCACATTAAATGTAGTTATAAAGACATTAACATAATCAATTCTCACGTTTTGATTAGCCTTGTGCATTTCCAACAATAATTCATCTCTATTGAAAATAGGTACAAAATAACCATTTTCTCTTTTTTGTTTTACTTCGAGAAACAATTAATTCAGCAAGTCCTCTGGGTAGCCCCTACTCAAAAATACGTTTATAAGATTCTTACACTCATCAAGAAATTCATTATGTAAACTAACCATCCTTGCGGCATGCACCAATTGGCCTTTTATAACCGCTCTTTTGTTAATAACAGGATGGGAGCGTGTATAATGAAGAAAGCTATTCGAATAGGTGGGTTTTCTGTGAATCTTTGTACAAACCTCTTGTTGACCTTGTCCTTTCGCAGATTCACATCCAAGTAATTACTCTCCTGTCCATCAACATTGTACGTAAAACTCACAAATTGAGTTGTATTATTGATATATTCCATAAAATCATCCACCTGCTGCTGTTAACCCCTCCATAAAATAAAAATATCATCAAAATATCGCAAATATAGGACAATATACTATTCATATGCACTATTAAATATGTGCATCTGTTCCCATTGGGTTATTACCAAGTTGGAAAAAATGGTCCCACAAGGTGAACCCATAGCAACTCCTACCTTTTGTAAATAATAATGATTGTTGAACATAATATAATTGTTGGTCAAAACCACTTCAAATAAATCAACATATAAGTTAATGTCAATTTGTGGTACTCCTTGTTCAAACAGAAACTCTTCTATCATATTTATGCCTTCTGATGAAGAATCACAGAGAAAAGATCTTTTACATCTATCGTTAAAAACAGAACATCCTCTGCATATTCAACTGCTTTAATAAGGCGGAGAAAATGCCAAGAATCTCTACAGATTTGCTTTGGACCATCCAAGTAACCTTTCAATTTACAGTCTAAAAATTTAGCACATGCCATAAGTTATGGAGTTGTGCCCGTCCACTATTGGTCTTAGTGGTGGATTGTTTATATCTTTATGTATCTTAGGTGAGCCAAAAATACAAGGAATGGTAGGTGCAATAATGTGTAAATAATTATAGGTGTCAATGTCGATTCTATTTTCAAGAAACAAGTCATTAAGAAATACTTCAATCTTATTATATGCTGCATTAAGTGCATTTCTGATAACTTCTTCATATGTGGCTGTGTTAAGTATGTGTGTTATTTTATCATTATAATCAAAAACATTCATTATCACCAGTCCACCCCCTTATCCGGCTTCATGATTCTAATATTCTGTTGCATTAAAAATACAAGTAATTCCCTTTCATTAGAACTCAAATTGTCCTTCAAAGGGACATGCTTATTGCTTAACAGATGTCTAATATCAATTTCACAAGCCTTCTCATACAGAATTAAAGCCTGATGTACTGGTGGTATGCAATTGCATATCAGAATGGTTGTGATTTTCACCAAACATAATTCTAAAATTCAGTTTCCTAAGAAATAGTTTAAAATCCATGAGTACCATAGCTAAACATGCCTCAAGTCAAACCTTTGCTTAAGAAATCAGCCATCTCCTGATTAAAAAATGTACAAGAAAAATTATAAATTTTAAAATCATGTGCCTCATTAAAAATAACCATAGGTTCTTGTTGTCCAGCTTCATCTGAGATACCATTAGTACTATCAGTTTCAATAGAACTCAGTTGACCAGTACATTCTGTTAATAATCGTTCCTCCGGTATCGTCCGCGTCCCCGTTGCTCCCCCCCTGATTCCTTCTGGAAGGGGTATAAAAATCCTGATTGGGACCATTACCATGATTGTTACCATAATTATAGTTCCTATTCCTGATCTTTTCGGACCGCCTTAAAGGTGGAAATTGTTGTTCATAGCCGTCATCATTACGCAAATCACTTTAATTTTGTTGCTCATTTTCTTCAAACACTGCTCCATTATTATTATTAAACTGCAAATGTTCACCATTATTACTGTTATTATAAACACATGGGGGGGGGTTGGATAGGCAAAATTTTGACTGTATTGATGCTTGTCTCTAGCCAACTTTTTATTTTTCTTTCTTCTTAATTCCACAATATTGTTCTCAATACTAGTGAAAATACGCTGATGCTTGTACTTGTACCTATCATAGTCAGCTTCCAACAACAATTATGTTTGGATTGAGTTACACTCAACCAACAACAAATCAATGTCTTTAGTGTTATAGGTTCATAGGTTCATAGGTAGGTACTAGGCTATCTGCCGGAAAGCATTTATAAGCCTAGCCAGAATGTGTTGGCTTTCGCCGCCCCCTTAGATTATTTCTCTGGGCCTCTGTCCAGCAGAGCCACTGAAGTGAACCCCGAGGTAAACTTTCTGTTTCCCATCCACTCATCAATGTTTCTCTTTAAGAGTGCTAGTGAGGAGTTCTGCCTAATGTAGATTGGAATCTTGTTCCAAAGCATGGGAAGTCTCTGGGAAAGGAATCTATCCCTCCAGCATGTCCTATTTATTGTTGTGGTGAGGTTTAGACCCCTAGAGCGTGTGGCTCAAGAGGATAAGGTTTTCTTTAGGTGGAGCATGTCCATCAATTCTGGGTTGGACATGGCTTTATATGTCAGGCAGAAGTCACCTCTGAGTAGGCGGTATGCAACCGAGTATAGCTGGAGTTTCTTCAGTCAAGCTGCATAGGGCATCTGTTTGAGGCCAGTGATCCTCTTGGTGAGGTACTTCTGTGGTCTTTCCAGCTGTTGCAGGTGTCTTGTAAGAGGCACAATGACCTCTTTTGATCTGGATGCAAACCCTTTTGTGATTAGGTTGGAGCCCATGGACACGACGGACGGCACCAAGTGTTTCGGAGCCGAACCTGGCTTCAAAGCAGCAACAAAGGGAGCTGGAACCAATAGTACCTCTGGTGGTACCAAGCACTCCGTCTCCGAAGGGCCAACATGGCTCGGAGGAGGAATAACAGACAAGGGCAAAGCTGAATCGAGTGGCTCCGGAGCCAACTGTGTCGGAGCCAACAATTATTTTGGTAAGGCAGATGACTTCAGGAGTCTCAGCACTACCCTCTCCACATCTTCTTCCGAAAGGCTCCTGGAAGATCTGGAAGACATAGTAGGGGATCTTGATCTAGGGGGCAGTGGAGACTTCAGTAACATGGAAACCAGTAGGGAATCCACAGACCGGCTCCGAGAAGCAGATTCAATTACTGATTCAATCGGTTCCGAGATCGGCTCCGAAACACTTGGAACCGACTCTGACACCACAATAGTGCTCTCCTTTGGCTCCAAAGGTAGTGGAGTTGAGGAGGCAGATTTTGACTGTTTTGAAGACAGCTCCGAGACACTAGCTGGCGCCAGAGAAGGCCTTTTTGAAGACTTGGATTTGCCAGACTTGGAGGAAGCCAAAGAACTGGACAGAAATTCCTCAAATGATGGTTTTAGTAGATCCTTGAGTGTAAGCTTGTTCTTTCTCTCCTGTAACACCCTAGGAGAGGAAGCATGGCCGAACAAGCACGATTCCTGCAGGTGGATGGCCCCTAAACAGTAGACACAGCTACTGTGGTCATCCGTTAAAGACATCTTTTGAGAGCATTTCATGCACTTCTTAAAACCTAAAGGTTTGTGCTCCTTACTCTCTTTAGACATTTCACACACACACAGGAAAGGAAGAAAAAAAAGAATGAGGGAAGAGGACTAGGTCCTCTAACTAAAACGGGTCTAGCCCGGTGGAACAGAAACTAGGTCTTCTAATTTAAACAGACCAGAAAAGCGCACACACACACACACACACACACACACACACACACACACACACACACACACACACACACACACACACACACACACACACACAGACACACACACACACACACACACACACACACACACACACACACACACACACACACACACACAGAAAACTGTAATTAAGTCTATCTGGTAACAATTTTTAGTTCCTGTAACTAAAAACGGACCTAGCCATACAGAAAGAAGTACCATGAGGACTAGGTCCTCTAACTTAAGTGGGACTAGCCCGGTGGGACAGAAAACTGGGTCTTCTAATTTAAACAGACCAGAAATGCACACACACAGAAAACTGTATTAACTCTATGTGGAAACAATTAGAAGAAAACAACTAATATCTAAGGGGGGAACTCCAACCCTTAGCAAATAACCCGTGGATCCCCGCCAAAATTACAGTCTCAGATTAAGGAAACTAAGCTGCCAATAACGGTCTAGAAAGACAATGGAATAACAGGAGCCCCTGTTAACTATCAGCGGAAAACCGCCACAAACTGACAAACTACCTGAAAAGGAAAAAAAGGCGCAACGGCGCCTACTAGAACTCTAAACTGGCACACAGGATACCAAACTAACAACAAGTTTAAGCTAAGAATGCATCAAAAAGGGCAAACAACACTACTGCCTAAGATAATATCACCTTACAACACCGTAATAACTGTATTACAAAAACTGAAATAGGAGAATTTAAACACTTAGCCAGAGCCAAGAGAAGCACAATCGAACTTGTCGATGTGGCAAACTAGATCTGGGGTTTGTACTGGTGCACTATGGGATACCTGTTTAGCCACGAGCCAACCAGAAGTCTTTGAGCTTGTAAATCGGTTGAGTCAGAGCCGAGGATCGGCTCCGAACCCATATGTAAAAATGAAGGTGAGATTGGACTACACAACATTGCACATTAAATGTAGTTATAAAGACATTAACATAATCAATTCTCATGTTTTGATTAGCCTTGTGCATTTCCAATAATAATCCGTCTCTATTGAAAATAGCTACAAAATAACCATTTTCTCTTTTCTGTTTTACTTCGAGAAACAATTAATTCAGCAAGTCCTCTGGGTAGCCCCTACTCAAAAATACGTTTATAAGATTCTTACACTCATCAAGAAATTCATTATGTAAACTAACCATCCTTGCGGCATGCACCAATTGGCCTTTTATAACCGCTCTTTTGTTAATAACAGGATGGGAGCGTGTATAATGAAGAAAGCTATTCGAATAGGTGGGTTTTCTGTGAATCTTTGCTACAAACCTCTTGTTGACTTTGTCCTTTCTCAGATTCACATCCAAGTAATTACTTTCCTGTCCATCAACATTGTACGTAAAACTCAAAAATTTAGTTGTATTATTGATATATTCCATAAAATCATCCACCTGCTGCTGTTAACCCCTCCATAAAATAAAAATATCATCAAAATATCGCAAATATAGGACACTATACTATTCATATGCACTATTAAATATGTGCTTCTGTTCCCACTGGGCTATTACCAAGTTGGAACAAATGGTCCCACAGGGTGAACCCATAGCAACTCCTACCTTTTGTAAATAATAATGATTGTTGAACATAATATAATTGTTGGTCAAAACCACTTCAAATAAATCAACATATAAGTTAATGTCAATTTGTGGTACTCCTTGTTCAAACAGAAACTCTTCGATCATATTTACGCCTTCCTGCTGGGGAATCACAGAGAAAAGATCTTTTACATCCATCGTTAAAAACAGAACATCCTCTGCATATTCAACTGCTTTAATAAGACGGAGAAAATGCCAAGAATCTCTACAGATTTGTTTTGGACCATCCAAGTAACCTTTCAATTTACATTCTAAAAATTTAGCACATGCCATAAGTTATGGAGTTGTGCCCGTCAACTATTGGGTGGATTGTTTATATCTTTATGTATCTTAGGTGAGCCAAAAATATAAGGAATGGTAGGTGCAATAATGTGTAAATAATTATAGGTGTCAATGTCGATTCTATTTTCAAGAAACAAGTCATTAAGAAATACTTCAATCTTCTTATATGCTACATTAAGTGCATTTCTGCTAACTTCTTCATATGTGGCTCTGTTAAGTATGTGTGTTATTTTATCATTATAATCAAAAACATCCATTACCACCAGTCCACCCCCTGAGCATCTGAGCATCATGATTCTAATATTCTGTTGCATTACAAATACAAGTAATTCCCTTTCATTAGAACTCAAATTGTCCTTCAAAGGGACATGCTTATTGCTTAACAGATGTCTAATATCGATTTCACAAGCCTTCTCATATAGAATTAAAGCCTGATGTACTGGTGGTATGCAATTGCATATCAGAATGGTTGTGATTTTCACCAAACATAATTCTAAAATTCAGTTTCCTAAGAAATAGTTTAAAATCCATGAGTACCGCAGCTAAACATGCCTCAGAGGCAGGAATAAAAGTCAAACCTTTGCTTAAGAAATCAACCATCTCCTGATTAAAAAATGTACAAGAAAAATTATAAATTTTAAAATCATGTGCCTCATTAAAAATAACCATAGGTTCTTGTCCAGCTTCATCTGAGATACCATTAGTACTATCAGTTTCAATAGAACACAGTGGACCAGTACATTCTGTTAATAATCGTTCCTCCGGTATCATCCGCGTCCCCGTTGCTCCCCCCCTGATTCCTTCTGGAAGGGGTATAAAAATCCTGATTGGGACCATTACCATGATTGTTACCATAATTATAGTTCCTATTCCTGATCTTTTCGGACCGCCTTAAAGGTGGAAATTGTTGTTCATAGTCGTCATCATTACGCAAATCACTTTCATTTTGTTGCTCATTTTCTTCAAACACTGCTCCATTATTATTATTAAACTGCAAATGTTCACTATTATTACTGTTATTATAAACACATGGGGGTGGGGGGTTGGATAGGCAAAATTTTGACTGTATTGATGCTTGTCTCTAGCCAACTTTTTATTTTTCTTTCTTTTTAATTCCACAATATTGTTCTCAATACTAGTGAAAATACGCTGATGCTTGTACTTGTACATATCATAGTCAGCTTCCGACAACAATTGTGTTTGCAATGAGTTACACTCAACTAACAACAAATCAATGTCTTTAGTGTTATAGGTTCATAGGTTCATAGGTAGGTACTAGGCTATCTGCCCGAAGGCATTTATAAGCCTAGCCAGAATGTGTTGGCTTTCGCAGCCCCCTTAGATTATTTCTCTGGGCCTCTGTCTAGCAGAGCCACTGAAGTGATCCCCGAGGTAAACTTTCTGTTTCCCATCCACTCGTCAAGGTTTCTCTTTAAGAGTGCTAGTGAGGAGTTCTGCCTAATGTAGATTGGAATCTTGTTCCAAAGCATGGGAAGTCTCTGGGAAAGGAATCTATCCCTCCAGCATGTCCTATTTATTGTTGTGGTGAGGTTTAGACCCTTAGAGCATGTGGCTTGAGAGGATAAGGTTTTCTTTAGGTGGAGCATGTCCATCAATTCTGGGTTGGACATGGCTTTATATGTCATGCATAGGTCACCTCTGAGCAGGCGGTATGCAACCGAGTATAGCTGGAGTTTCTTCAGTCAAGCTGCATAGGGCATCTGTTTGAGGCCAGTGATCCTCTTGGTGAGGTACTTCTGTGGTCTTTCCAGCTGTTGCAGGTGTCTTGTAAGGGGCACAATGACCTCTTTTGATCTGGATGCAAACCCTTTTGTGATTAGGTGGGCCACATAGAAGGATTTTCTAACCACTTTGGCAATGTGATTATCAAAGGAGAGATTACTATCTACTTGGGTCCCCATATCCCTTATTATGTTTTCTGTATTTAGGGGACTACCACCTATGTGGTAGTTTGTGGGTACTTTGTTATTTCCAAAGGGAATAACTATGCACTTTTTGGCATTTAGCTTGAGGCCATGATTTTGACACCATGTATCCATCTCAGTGAGACACTTTTGGAGGATGTCTGTGTCAGCCGGTTAGTCAATTATAGCCCCTAGTTTGCAGTTGCCTGCGAACTTGGTCAGCCATAGTCCACCTGTGCTTGTCTGTACCTCTGAGAAGTATATGCCGAACAGGAGGGGTCCTAGGACTGAGCCCTGGGGAATGCCACTTGTAACTCGTTTAGAGTCAGACCTAGCTCCCACAACTCTCACTATGTGGGTTCTGTCCGTGAGCCAATTGGCAACCCATCTTGTGACACAGGAGTTTATGCTCAGGCTGGTGAGCTTGTCTAGAATACTAGAATGGGGAATGGTGTTGAAGGCCTTTGCAAGGTCTAGGTAGGCTGTGTGTACCACCTTTCCCTCGTCTATAGCCTTGGTAACTGTCTCAAAGAAGTCCACCAGGTTTAGGAGGCATGATCTGCCCTTAACAAAGCCAAACTGGATAGGGTCCAGTGTTTGGAGGTTCCCAATGTCTCTGTTAATGAGTTCCATGATGATGTGCTCCATAGCCTTGCAGACCAAGCTAGTCAGGCTTATAGGATGATAGTTCCCGGGGTCTGTTGCGGCTTCACCTTTGTGGAGCGGAATAACTGTTGCTGTGCACCACTCTATGGGTACGTAGCCTGTGGAGATGCTGAGTTTGAACAGTGTGTTTAGGTGAGGGGTTAGTTCATCTTTGAGCTCGTGTAGGACACAGCCTGGGACACCATCCGGTCTCATTGATGCTGTGTTTTTGGCTTTGGATAGGGCTATTTTAACCTGAGTGTCTGTGGTTTCAGGGGCTCTACATTCTTCTGGTATGGTTATGGGCCCTTTTGGGGGTGAAAGGGGGGTGAAGTTTAGACTGAACCTGTCTGCCAGGATGTTGGCAATATCGGTTGATTCAGTGTATTTTGTGCCATTCTGCACTAACTCTGAGCAGATCTGAGCATTGTCACTTAGATTCTTGACATAGCTAAAGAATGCCTTGTGGTTATCTTTGGAGTCCTTGGCAAGGTTTCTTTCAAAGCTCGCCTTGGACAATTTTATGAGGGATCGTAGTTTTTTGCTGATACTGATCAGGGATGTCTTTCCTTCTTGGGATTTTACTCTTTTCTGTATTAGTTTCCTCCTTCTATTGTATAGCTTGTTTATGGCAGGGGTCCACCAGACTGGTTTCCTTTTCTTGAAGGAGTGAGTCTAGGTTTTGCTTGGGATAGCACGATCCATGCATTCTTGTAGGTGCCCACAGAATGCATTAGTAAAGGATTTTGCAGCTTGGACAGCGTTATCCTTTAGCATGGGGGCTTTGAAACTTTCCACCTCCGTCTTAAGTAATGTGAAGTTTGCTTTTGAAAAGTTTTTCACGGTGGTTTCCTTGTCTGGGGGTGGGGATGGAATGTGGATATCCAAAGTGATTTGTTTATGGTCAGATCTAACCAGCGAGGGGTTGACCTCCGGTGTACATGTTGTCACCTCTGGTGGGAGTGTTGACCAGTTGTTCCAGGGCATTTGAGTTTATAAATTCTAGGAAATGTTGGGCAAGGGAGTTAATACTTGAGTAGTTCTCCCAGTTAATGTTTGGGTAGTTGAAATCACTCAATATTAGGGTGTTTGGTAGGACCTTTATGTTACCCAGTGTTTCCAGAAATGCGGAATGGGGGTCCTGGGACATGGTGGTTGATCTGTAGCAAACTACAATTTGAAATGCAGTTTTGCCCATTGTTAGTTGCACGTGGATAATCTCTGAAGCATTGTGCTGTGCCACTAAACTGGAGGTGTGGGTATCCTTGATGAATATGGATACTCCCCCGCCTTTTGTAGTTCGGTCCAGGTTTTGTGGCCGAAATGGCTGGTATGAATTGTAGCCTGGTAGTGCTGGGGTGCTCTCTGGAGCCTTAAACCAGGTTTCTGTTACTGCACAGATATCGATTTTCTCCATACCGAGAAGTGCCTCGAGTGTGTGCATTTTGAGGTTTAGACTGATTCAAAGCCATGCCTATCAAATATGGCTATTAAATCATTGTGCAGGTCTGAGTTCCCAGTTAGACCTGCTGGATAACGCCATACTCTAAGCCCTTTTGGAACCACCCCATTTGTAATACAGTCCTTCAAATAAACATTTTCACATTGCAACTTTTTCATTTTATACAGTTTGCTATCCAGTTCTTCCAATTTATTTTTTGCATTATTCCCTCCAGCTACTTGTGTAGCTACTTCTTGTCCCACACTTCCATTTGCTAACCAGTCATTCAGTATAGGAGGTTTCCAATTAATACTGCTAGAACTAGACATGTTACCAGCATTAAGGTTATGCAATTGCTGTGTTTGAAAGTTCATACCTGGCAGTGTCTGCATGACTGCATTTGCTTTCTGTACTCCTTGGGAACTATTATTACGTGGATTAAGTCCCTGGTTACTCTTCTGCTGCTGCAATGATGAATTTAATCCATTTAGAGAAGAAACAGTTGAAAAAGACTCCAAACTCCCGACATTAGCATTATTTCCTTTTTAAATTCCATTACCGGCACTGGCAGCAGGAAGAACTTGCTGCTAACCAGCTGGGAATGATGTTTCTGCCATCTGCTGGTCACAAAGCAGAACTGCATTATTTCTGATGTTCTCAATACTGCTTACCAGTAAATCCACACATTGTGTCAATGAATGCATCAGTCTAAGTAATTCTGTAGTAACACGCCCCTATCCTTCTTGTGAAAATAAAACTGGGGAAGTAGATGTTCCACTATCCATCGCTGAAAACCAAAATCACTAGAAACTTTGCAAAAACAAACAAACTCTCAAAAAACAAATAAGCGAAAAAATAGCAGGTACTTCCTCAAACAGAAATTTATTAAACATTAAAAATAGTAAAGCGCTTTTTATCTATTCAGTAGCAGACTTCATCAGACCACCATTTAATACAGAGAATCCTTTAAATACTAGTGTACACCAACAGTTACCACCCCCAGTCACAACTTCAAAAGGAAATGATGTAAGCATACTGTTAGTACAAAAAAATTGTTAAACATACATTATGCTAAAATGGCAGTTATTATTACAATCATACTATAAATCACATCTTAATGAACAATGTGCCATTAACAGTCTTTTAAGGTTAAAAGCTTTGAGTAGATGAACTAATAATTAATAATTTAACTTCACTTTTTTATAAGCATAGGTTTTATATTTATTCATTTTTATATGTATGTGTCAAAAATTACATATTTTTAGCATAATGTATGTTTAACAATTTTTTGTACAAACAGTATGCTTGCATCATTTCCATTTGAAGTTGTGACTGGGGGTGGTAACTTTTGGTGTACACTAGTATTTAAAGGATGTTGTGTATTAAATGGTGGTCTGATGAAGTCTGCTATTGAGTAGATGAAAAGCGTTTTACCATTTTTAATGTTTAATAAATTTCTGTTTTAGGAAGCATCTGCTATCTTTTTGCTTATTTGTTTTTTGAGAGTTTATTTTTCCATCACCATCAAAACGATTTCCTTACATTTGTCACATGCATTCTTGAAATTTGTCTATCTGTTGCTGCTGTCTCTCTTTTACTGTTAATCAAATAAACCTTTTCAAAAGGCTCCTTTTTATGCACTTTCTTGTAAATTCCTTGTATCTCTCCTGTGCTGTGCATCTGGTATAACCAAAAATAAATAATCTTTTAGTCCTACATCCATTTTTTCCCCTTTTTCATTTTCTTCTCTGACTATACCTGCTTGGTTGGATCATCTTCATTTTTAAAAAAAACTCCAACCAATCTCTTCTTTGCATCCTTTCTTCAAGGCTGGCTGCATATATTAAGTTGTACTTAATGCCTCCTTCATTTGTGGCACAGAAGAGGCTAAGGTGAATGGGCAGCATTACTGAAGTAATGAATATGAATTTGCAAGAATTTAAAGAAGCAGTTCTTGGCAAACAGGCCTGGCATGCTAAAATTCTCCAGGCCACAATGATGTAGATTCAAATTAATGATGAAAACACAACAATGGTTTTCTCATAACAACTGGAAAGAGATAAAGATTCTGAATGATGTTAGCTTTCTGTAATTGCTTCCATAAGATAAGCAACAGATGTCTGTGGTAAAGAGATGAAATAAAAGAAGGTACTATTTTGAAGAGACAGCAAAGCAGACAGTATTTCTATACAATGAAATGAAACTGAGTCAGTTAAGATTTGATTAAATTTAGCATACATAGACAAACACAGTCAACTTACTGCATACTATCATTTTATTTTCAAGTGTAAAATAGCTTTGGCCAGGGATCCTTGAAAACCTCTTAATCTATCCTGTATTCCTTCCTGATTTTCTTTAATCAATTCGTTCACTCATTGGCAAGTATTATGTTGAGTTCTTCAAGTTCCAGCATAAGCCTATACACCCCACTAGAATAGCTAGCATTCTAATATTACCAGTCAGCTTTGCAAAGCCATGACTCTTGGGGTCTGATCTGGAATGATGCAGTAAGCCTTTTGTTAGCATTCTGGGGCCGGAGTTAACTTGTGACACCCTGGACACTTGAAGTCAAAGTATCACTCTGTCACTGCCACCCCTCCTAAGCAATGTTTCAGTTTATGCTGCAGAGGTTTTGTAGTAGTAAGTAACGACCTACCTGTAGCTGCAATGTTCTTACATTATGAACAGACCTGTGTTCCACACTGTGTTGGCTCATGTCACAGTGAGACATTCACAGTGATTAGCATTTAGTTGCAATGATGCTACATTACAGCAACCCAATGTACAAGACTGGCCATACGTGAAACGGTGCCCTAGTCAAAGGGATCCATGGCTGACTGACTACCCTTTTATCCCCACCCAACACACACACACACACACACACACACACACACACACACACACACACACACACACACACACACACACACACACACACACACACATTCTCAACTGCATGTTCACCTTCAAGGAAACTGGAGGAATGCCAATTCACCTACTGCATGTCTTTCAGGTGCCATAGTACACTAAAGCACATAACTAGACACACCCAGACAGGGAGGGCATGCAGGCACCACATAGAAAATGCCACAGCCAAGAACTTAACAGCAACAGGAATTCTAGCTAGTAGCAGATGAACCAAAAAAAAAACAGTTAAATCCACAAGTGAGATACGAGCATTTAATGGAAATACCACACACATAAACGCTTTCGTCTCTGTTCATTCAGAGACTTCATCAGAACTTAACAACTTAACCAGAGCAAAGCACTGTGAAAATGGCAATGTTACTCATTGCACCATTGCTGCAATGAGCACTTACTTCCCACACACATCCTCTTCCTCTAAAGCCACCAAACATAGCAACCTATCATGTGTAAGGCCTATGTCTGTGATGGTGAGTGAAATAAATTATAGCCAACTTGTTTGCCTTAAATGCACTGAAAACACATTACAATTCACATGTAATGGGAATGCCAATGATGTTTGTGGTAGAAACTGAAAAATTTTTTAGCCAGCTTTCTGCTTTTACACTGCACTTCTGAAGGGCATGTGCATGCATGCCTGCATGGGTGCACACACACACACACACACACACACACACACACACACACACACACACGCACACACACACGCACACACACACGCACACACACA
This sequence comes from Protopterus annectens, assembly GCF_019279795.1. Lineage (NCBI taxonomy): Eukaryota > Metazoa > Chordata > Ceratodontiformes > Protopteridae > Protopterus > Protopterus annectens. The sequence goes on from NC_056743.1 coordinate 37,713,538, forward strand.
CGCACACACACACACACACACACACACACACACACACACACACACACACACACACACACACACACACACACACACACACACACACACACACACACACACAGTATAAGTCACTGGAATATGAGTTTTACACGTATTTCAGCAAATAGCATTACCTTCTGCAACACTGGTATTGCCACACTACATCAGTGAAAGTACTTTAGTAATGCATAACTATCACTGTCCATGAGTTCATAGAATGCCTTTGATTTTCCTAATTTTTGCCCTGTCCTTCATAAAAAAATTATTCTGATGGTAAATCATTTAGGATTTTCAGGGACGTCCCTGATTTTGACTCAAATTTTAACTCTGTCCCTCTTAATCCCTCCTAAAACTAGTCACTTTTGGAGGAAAGGTGGTGAATTACACTTAATGAATAACGACAATTATTAAGAGTTATAAACTTCTTTTACTTCAGAAAATGTGTATTAATTCATATGCTCTGATTCTGTCAATATTTCAAGTTAATAGTACTAATATTTTAAAAGTGTCCCTGATTGTCCCTGATTTTTTTCTTGACTTGTCCCTGATTCTGTCGAAATTTGTTCCCAACTGGTTGAGAGGTCTCATACTTCATATTGCCCAAAAAAGGCATGTTGATGAAAAGCATGTTATTCTATTCAGTTTTAAATGAATTAGAGTAATATTTAAATAACATTCCTGATTTTGAACATTTATTATGCCACTGTTTTTGGCTTTTACCAGAATTCTTAAGCAAAGTAGCTGAAAGTTATATTATCTGGTGTTCTGTCAGTATTTATAAAACTCCCTGAAAAAGGAAACCATCCCTGAAGATCAGGAGTATCTGCTCTTCTTAAAATCTCAGCTCAGATCAGCACTGGGCAGCCGATCTCTAGTACTTACTTTGCTCATGTTCCTTCACTGATTACCAGCTTTATCCTAACAGGGTCCTATCACAACACTATTGAGGATAAATCAAGTAATTGGAGAATTAATGCGCTTTTTTCTTCTCCTCATTTTCTCTTAACCAGTAGTAGGTTTTGCAGGGCACCCAAACAGTCAGAGATGATTTTAGTGGGCCCTAATGCAGCCAGTGTTGGTTGTCCCTAGAGCCAGCTATGATGTTAGTTTTAGTGTAGAAAACACCCACCAGCAGGATTTAACAAAGTCAAGGGCACTATGTCGGTGGTAAAACATTTAATGATATCATGAAACATGCTATTTGACAAAACACGGTTATTACTACCACAGATATCTTTGAATTTTAAAGCAGAAGAGGTTGTACCAATCATTATGGACTCCTCTCCTAAGAATTGTTATTATGCACCAGTTTATTAAGTACACACAGTTGCTGTTCTACCATTGTTGGTTTGACAAACGTAACAAAACAGCAAAATAAGATAACTTGCTGTGACTACAGGTTTTCACTGGTGTCTAAAATCAGCTATGACTGCAACAATATTTGTTCTTCTAACTCAGTATTGCCAGATAAACAAAAACATATAATGCATGTCACAGGGTTGGACTGATACGTATTTCATGCATACATTCTAACAAGATTACTAGGCCACAAAGTCAATGCCAGGATAGAAATTTCCACTAGCATGTCCTATATACTTTTTGTAAGAGGAGACGTATACTAATGGTCACTTCTTTCATTCCTCAAGTCACAGGAACATAAGAACAATAGTAGGTAAATGATCACAAGGACCATAAGATGTCTAGCCAAATACAGCTTCAATTAGACACCCTTAAAAGTTCATGCCTCATGTTTCAAGCACTTAATAGTACTTACATCCCAAACTGAGCAGGACTGTGCTTGACAATCCTGGTGTAAATTTGTGTCGACCCACCCAATCATCAGAACTAGCCTTAGGTAGTCAAATTAGTGCTTGGTTTCACCTACAGTTGTAACTTATTCCATAGGCTGGGAATACATTGAGTTAGGAACCTCTCTGTCCAGGGTGTTCTGTTTATTTGTGGGTGTAGATTTATGTTTGCAGTGTGGGTGTTTGTAGAACCACTAGTTTTGTGAATAAAGAGAAGGTGAAATGGGACTGGGTCTCCCATGATTTGAAAAGCAAGGCACAGGTCGGCTCAGAGCAGCCTATAAGTTACTGAGTATAGTGAGAGTTGTGCTAATCTATCAGGAGAGGTGAATGATTTAAGGCTTTGGTTTTATTGGTACAGTGTTTTTTGAGGCCCTTCTAGTTGAGCAGTATGCTTCGATGTATAGATACATCCCAAAAGGTATATTGTATTCAGTGATGGGTCTAATATGAGATGAGAAGAGTACAGTGACATGAAAACATTTACTGGAAAATTAAGTGGCCGGATAGAAGGAGTTTCTGACCATGATGTAAACATGATAAGGGGACCAGAAAGAATTGTCCACATAAGTAAACAGGTCTCTTATGACCATGTCTGTCTGAAGGGGAATATCACTTAGAACATATGAGGTAGGAAAAGCCTTTTTTTTTGTAAATGCCACCTGAAGCAGAGTTACAGGAGGTATAGTCAGATGGTTGAAAGACGCTCTGTCAAAAGCATGTTTTCTCAACGTAGTAAATTGCAGTTTTTAACAAAAGTCCTGCTAGTCGAGTGCAGAAGATTTTGAATATTAGCTCATTGACTGTTCATGTGGTGTTTGAGGTGTGCTTGCCTGAAGGTAAGTGGGGTTTTGTGGTTATGCCAAAGCTTTTGGATATACTAGAGCCCCTTCCCCCATTTCACCTTACTAACCCTAACCTTGCCACTATCCTTAACCACAACTCTATGCATTATCTTACCAGGTAATTACCCATTGTTCAACCTGTTCCTCCACAAGAAATCATTGTCAGTGAGTTGTGCCACAGGTAATTATCCGTGGTACAACCTGTTCATCCACAGGAGATCATTGCCAGTGAGTTGTGCCACAGGTAATTACCCACGGTTCAACCTGCTCCTTCACAGGAAATCATTGTCAGTGAGTTTTGCCACAGGTAATTACCGATGGTACAACCTCTTCCTCCACAGGAGATCATTTTCAGTGAGTTGCGCCACAGGTAATTACCCAGTGAGTTGTGCCACAGGTAATTACCCACATTTCAACCTTCTCCACCACAGGAAATCATTGTCAGTGGGTTGTGCCAGTAGTGATTCCCTTTTGGGGGAATTACCCCCTTCTTCAAGTTAGTCTGACCATGGAGTTGGTATGTAGACTTTTGAGGAGTGGTGCATGAGGGGCTTGCCCCCTTGTGAAAAACACTTTAGTGTTTTTTGGCAGTTTATTTTTTTGTGAATACAATTTAGAAATTCCCAGCCTTGGCGCATTCACCTTCATCAACTCATAATGGAAGCATCTTACCAAAAACACTTCCCCAGCAGTGCTCTATTCAGACAAATTACTTTTGAATGTCTGAACATTTCTTTGGGGATTTTCTTTTTCTTGTTGAGAGAATACAAAAAGTGAATTATTTTTTCCCCCCTTTTTTGCAGTTGGTGTGGTTTTCAAAATGCTGAAATCAATACAGTGTACATTGAATTTTCTGGACATTGATTTACAAGATTCAACTTTAAAAGCTAAAAACGTTAAATTAATCAAAGGCTTTAACAAATAATCCAAATTTTATGTCAGAAGGCAGTGCAACAATATACATATGAATAGTCCAAGAGTTCAGAAGTTTCTGGCAACACAGTTTAATAAAGACTGACCTAAATAGTGAATATAAGTATTTTAAAATTAAGTTTTTACATTGAACAGTATGTATCAGATAAGCATCATTGCTGAATAGACAAGGTGTGAAACACTTCAGTAGCAATTGTACATGTTGGGAAGGGCAGGTCTAGTACAATGAAGTTCACATTCCCTTTGGGTTACGAGGCAGGCTTTCTAACAAAAAGATAAAGGAGGAATTTATAAACCTATTCTTAGTATACACTGAGCAGTGATTAGTTTGGGTCCAGTTTTACTGAGACACACAGAGACATTCAAGGTTTGTATAAGTAGGTAGTTCTCCAATGGTTACTGTTTGCTGGGAGCTGGGGTTTTGTAATATGAACAAGCTGATTGCGCTGTGTCATATTTAGAAAGCTATATCCAGAATCACCCTCTGAGAAGATGAGACCAGAGTATTTCAGTTATTATATATATGGTTTCTCCAAGGACCATTTAATATTAGTGAATTGCTGAGCAGGTGTTTATTTTTGGAGAGTCACATATCCAGTTATCCATTTTCTCACTAAAGAAATGATCTGGCTCTGGGTGGGTATGAGATGACTTTATAGGACCAAGAACGATAAAGATGGAAAAAAGGGCAATGATTAGGGAAGAGATTGGTTAGAGTTTTAAGCTAGTTTTGAGTGGCAGCTCTGCAGAATATACCAGAATAAGGTTAGCCAGAGTAACATCACAGAGGCAACAGGGCTGTGGGAGGGCAACTGTATACGACAACAGTTTGTGATTGGGCATTACAGATCTTGGATATACCTAAAGGTGGGCATTGATTACATCCAGTCTAAACTGGTAGGGCAGAAGAGATGGAGTAATATAGGACATTCACTTACAAATGAAAGGCATATACAGGTGGAAACTGAAATCCAAGGCTGACTTTGGAGGCAATAGTAACAGGTAAATAAGTGATAGATGGCGTTTGACTATCAAATGTATTGCTCTTATTAAGTATGGAGAGGGACTCTGAATAATATCCAAATCTAGGGCTATTTCTAATTTGTTTGTCAGGTTAGTAGAAGGTTGCCATCTATAATTACGGTCAGTTGCGCATACACTGGTTGGCAACTTAAGCTTATAAGAAATTTTAAAGATGCAGTAAACACAAAGGCCTCAACAAAAACAAGAATAAAAGAGCTATGTTGGGGGCATGGCAAAGGCACATAATTTAAATGCTAAATGATAAGTTGGGATTAGTTCATTCTGCCTTTTTTTTTAAGTAAAGTGTCATCTGAGAGAAACTGTTTTCTGCTCCATTAGTCTGGTCCCAGACTGCTGCATGCATGGCACATGGGTACTCTAAGTTGCTAATATGAATATAACATGTACGAAGGAAAGTGGAAAGAAATGCTTGACAGCTGTTTTAGAAAGTTGGGAGCAAAGGTTTCACCATGAATGTAAAATGGTTGCTTTTCCTGGTTGATATGGTAATGAGGAACTGTTGTGTTGTCTTCTGACTATACAGGGGTCTTGGTGGTCTGAACACAGAAGGTTCCAAGCAGACCATGATAAAGCTGACTGCTGACAATGTCAAATGGACCTGAGATGAAGAGGACAGAACTGAATTGTGGGAAATAGAAATCGGATGAAATTTGGGTAAGAGGAATTACTGAAGGTTTTTTACTGACAAAGGGAGAAAAAAGACTGCTTAAGAGAACAAGATCAAAATACTATGCCTCACAGCAGATCATAATGAGCATGATGTTTTATTGCCAAATGTGTTCATGTATACGTAATAAATGAAATATATTTATCAGTTTGTGACATTCTGTAAACTTGTTTTGTGATTCTGTATTATAGGGTATAGTGATTGAGTTGGACAGAAAAGTATTAAAGTATCTGGTATATAAAAGGAAACTAAGAGGATTATTAAACTGACCAATGCATTTTTTCCAACAATTCCAATTTTTCATGACAGCAAGTTAGGCCAAGGAATCATTTTGATGACATCATGACGTAACAGCTGCCCTTGAAGCAAAACACTTAGGACTTTGTGGTTCTAATCAAGCTAGAAATCATTTTCTGTGACTGAGGAATGATGATTACATTTGTACCTAGTATTAGACAAACTGCACACGGAAAGGCTTTATAACTTTATAGTCCTGAATGTAATATTTGACCTTTATTAAATGTACAGATATCAGGGAAGCTATACAGTTTCTACAGTATACCTGCATTTATCTGCCATACAGTGTAGTTGTGTATGTGACTATAGTTGGGCCAGATATCACCAAAAAGGAAGAACTGTAGCTTTTTTCTTAAAGTTTTAATATTATGTAACTAGGTCAAGAACCCAAAGTACAGGAACTTTCTAAGTAAGGGGTTTATATGCGCCCTCTGCCTATTGTTCTAAACTGGATACTATCACTCTAGGCCTGTTGTTTTAAACACAACGTCTGTCTTCCCTTATTGTATGCTCAGGAAAGTGCTGTTCCATTTCAATTATTTTAATAACATAACAAAGAAAGCCAAACTATGTACCCACAAATGAACTGGTTCAACAATACCCATATTTATGGGGACACAATAAAATGAAGCATTTAAAAGTATGGGGTATAAAAGCTAGTGTTACAGCAGCTAAGGATATGTGGGAAGAGAGTAAACAAAAGATAATACTAACACCGAGAAACAGGAAGCTCTTGTTTACAGGTCTGTATATTTTTATAAAATGGCTATTCATTGAACAGCCATTCATTGAACTCCAATTTGTCGAAGCCACTCTTCATCGAATGACAAGTTTTAAGTAGAGCAAATCAGTGGTTGGCCAACCAAGCCACCGTAAAAAAAAAAAAAAAAAAAAAAAAAAAAAATTAAAACCTACCAAGGTGGGCCCAAACTAAATATACCAACTCCAAGATTACACCACAGTGCTGAAAATGAAAAATTCCAGATGGTGGGCAACTGGTGATTTGCCCTAGTTAAAATTTGCTGTTGAGTGACTTCGACAAATAGGGGCTCGACGAATGGCTATTCGCTGAATAGCCATTCGATAAAGTGATATAAACTTCTTGTTTACGGATATGGATAGCAAGTTAAATGTTTTAGTCCTTTTAGTTTTATACACAGATCTGGTATACCTTTATCAGCCAGAGGAGAAGTTGTGGATAGTAATTAATAAAGAGTTGAAGGAAATTATCTGGGAGGGGAAGAGAGCAAGGGTCAAGTGTGATAAGTTGATCCTTCCAATTGAACAAGGTGGTTTAGGATTAAATGATTTGAAGGGACATTTCTGAGCTACACACTTGAGGCTCATATACATGACACCAGCAGAAAGCTATAATTCAAAGTGAAAAAAGATTTTGATGGGGGGGGGTTCAAGAAATAAGGAAAGAGTCGGATTTTGGATGCAGTTCCTTAAGGAGAATAACAATAACCATACAGAATATTATATTCATAAACTAGCAGAAAGTATTCTAAGAACTAAGTCAACAAAAGAAAGGAGAAAGGTGATTCTGCCAACACAGATATTCAGAACAGCTAAGAGGGGCTGGAATTTACTGGAGAAAACTGGCAAAGGAACCAAGGTACTGGAAGCAAATAACTAGACAGGGAAAGGTAATAGAATGGGATGAGACCAAGAAGATATTTAAACTGTGGGCTAGAGACTGCCTTCCCTATGAGGGATTAATATCACAGTATAGGCAAATGGAAAGGGATACAGGAACTCTAAGTGAATGACTTGGGCAGGTAGAATGTTTAGTTGAATCTAGAACTGAAGCTTCTGATAAAAAAGGGGTAATTAGTAAGCCATTTAAATATTGCACAATAACTACAGGAATCAATCAGAGGAGGTTAGAAAATATTGGGAAGACAGACTGAATAAGCAATTCACTATGAAACAATGGAGGGACATGCATATGCTTCCCAAATATGTAACAAAGCCTAGACGATTTAGGATTTTTGCTTGGAAGTGTTTGCACAGGTATTTTGTACCTCAAGCAGACTACAAAGACATTTTCCTTGGATAGATGGCAAATGTTGGAGGCACAGTGGGGATGAAATAAGTAACTGTGAACATATGTTTTGAGTGTAATGAGTTGTCCCCTACAGAGTAATCTGTCAAAAATATTGTGTGAGTTAATTGGTATAACTAAGGAAATGAATTGCCTAGACATAGTAATGTCTTGTTAAGTTTAATTCTTTTGGCTGCCAAAAAAGCAGCTACTAGACAATGGAAATCAAAGTTTAAACCAACCATATCTGAAATAGTGAATACTCTAATAGAGAAAACAGAAACAGAAGTGTGATCTTTAGAAAGGTTAGGAGCAAATTACATATAAAGAAATGAAGATTGTGGGAATAATACACGCAGAATCATGTTTTGGAGGAGGAGTGAGGTTTAAGTGAAGGCAGGAACTGAGTAATTTATGTAATGCTGAATGTATGATAATTCTATGGAAGAATATATGTGATGTATGCTTGTAACTGTGAACATGTTAATATGATTTTTTTTCTTTTATATAAATGTATGTTTGCCTGCATAATAAGTGTAATTCAGTTAAGGTGTTAAAAAAAAGATAACAAAGAAAGCCTAGCACAATAAAGGGCCCAAACACAAAAAAAATAAATAAAAAACACATATTCATCATCAACATTATGAACCAGTCTCCACTGGATAACTCTTATTACCGCAACTCCAGCTGAAAACCTGACTAGTCAGTAGGTTACAGAAAAACAGTCACTCAGGAAAGCCAGATTTTCTTTTTCCTATACCTTAAGCTCACCAAGCCATGTTCTTTGTAAAAATATGGGTCTCTATTAAAGCACAGGAGGACATGTTTCACTCCGCTTGCTTTTCATGTTATTGCTTTTGGCACTGACAATGCAAAGTAAAACTGTAATTAAGTAATTTTCTTCCAAGCAGTAATAGCATACAGGACTTACTGTTTTATTCTTTTTAATCCACGTTGGCCTGTTCTTCATCCCTTCCCCCATTATCTCAGAGCAGGTACTCAAGACATAAGATGTACTTTAAGCTTATGTACCTTCACATTCTCGCTCTGTAATGGACTCAGAGATGATTTATCCTTCTCCTTAAGTCTCACATCCAGTGTGCATCTGATGCCATTCTGCATGTGATGCATAACAAAGATAAAATGCTTCTTGTAGTCATGGACCCTTTAGCCTATTTATAAGTCATCCCCATGCTTCTGAACAAAGGAATACAATGCATTTGGTAGAAGGAGTATACAAATAATGATGAATGCTTTTCGACCTTCCCCTTGCCTGCACACTTGGAGGAAAATGTAAACTACTGAAAGGCATTTCTTGACATTATTTGTTCCTGTCCTTCTTTGCATATGCATCGTGATCTAAACCAGTGGCTCTTGATGAAAGAAATAGCAACTCCATCCAACTTAACATAGCAATATCACAGAATTCCATCCATTTTTGTCTGAACCCTGCATTTGGAAGCACTCCATTCATTGTTAAGTGTTCTAGCTACCACAGTGACCCATCCATTGCAAATATAATGCATTTCTCTATGACCCTGAAAGACTAAGAAATGTCCTTCATATTTCTGTACTCAGATATCCCTCAGAAAAGTAACTGCATCCTGACTTAGATGAAAGCTGCCTGATGCTTCCTATTACGTTTTAAGGTTCTGTTTACTTTTAACTCCAGCTTTGCATTTAGCAGAAAGGATCAGTTAAAGGAGAGAAGTTGAGGGGGCAATCAGAATATATTCATGTCATTAGAGCAGTGCACTTCATATTGTAAAATGCAGTACCCGGACAACATAAACAGAACTATATTTTATTATGCAACAATGCAGCTTCATCAAACTTTTAGTCAGAACATTTCAAAGCAATGCTTTTTGCTGACTTGTGTGCATGCTCATTAATCTGATTTTTTTTAATTTAAGTATCTTAACTGTCTTCATAATCGGTTGAGGTTTGCAGTTAAACAGTAGTTTTGGGTTGGTTGCTTGCTTGGTTGGCTGGTTGTCTGAACACAGTTCATTGCAGTAATGTCACTAGTGGATGCAGCTTTGTGTATTTCTTGTATTCCAGCATCTGTATCTAAAGGCCACACCTAAAACAGGCAAAAAGAAACACAGCTACAACAGCAATATACTGACTTCCTGATAGACGTTGCTGAAATATTTAAAAAAATGTGTCATGAATGCTGAAAAGAAAAGCACTAAATACTTATGTGCCTAAACTGAGCATTATTAATATTAATGCACATTAAAACTTCCAATGTCAGGTTCCAAAGGTTTAGTCAGCAACAACAAAAAAGCACCAAAAACTCACTGTGCCAAAAGTAGTTGAGTCACAGCCTGTCAACATCTTTTCTTAAGCCAAATTCCATGCTTTGCTAAAATCACATGTAAAAGTTCAAGCATGATGTACTTGCAAGCTATCTTGTCATATAACCTAGTCAAGCCCAAGGTAACCAACAACCCCAGTTTTTCCAGGACAGTCCCAGTTTGGAAGTCTCTGTCCTGGAATCCCAAACATTGTCTTTGGGACACAGAAATGTAACAGTTTAGACTGCTCAGTCTGAATGGTGACTTGGCTTCCCAGCATGGCCAGTCTCCCTGCTTTCCCATCCTAAGCAGCTCTGGGGACTTTGCAATTTTTCGGGGATGCCATTAGGTATGGGGTAAGGTTGGATGCCTTCACCCTGGCAGGAGCCTTCCAGGCCCTGCCACCATCAGGCAGTCACTCATTCAAGGACTTCTGTCATGGGGGGGTTCTGCTTCACCCCACTCACCCAGGCAGGAGCTCTCCAGGCCCTATACCCATCTGTTTGGTGCTCCTGTACTGACTTCTGTCTGGGCCAAACCCTACAGTCGTCCTCTTTAACCTGGCCAAGAGACCTACCCCAGCTGCGGGCCCCCCCATATCAGGGGACTCCAATGCCTGCATGTCTCCTGCAGGCTGCCAAATCGTGGCGGATCGCTCATGCCCTCAGACCCTCTCAGGGGAGCTTCCCTCTGATCCCATCCGCTCCTCTGGAACTTCCCTCGGCTGCTGAGGAGCAGATCCTCTCTCATGAAGGCTTCAGAGTCCCCCTGCTTTCCCATCCAGAGCAGTTCTGGGGACTTTGAGATATTTTAAGGATGCTGTTGGTTATGGGGTGAAGTTGGATGCCTTCATCCTGGCCGGAGCTCTCCAGGCCCTTCTGCCATCCACCCCGGTGCTTCCTCAAGGACTTCCATCATGGGTCGCTCTGTCTGACCCCACTCACCCAGGCAGGAGCTCTCCAGGCCCCACCACTGTAGACCACTTGCTCCCTTAAGGACTTCTATCGTGGGGGGCTGTGCCTAACCCCACTCACACAGGCAGGAGTTCTCTAGGCCCCACTGCTGTCTGCCCTAGTGCTCCCTTAAGAAGATCTATTGTGGGGAGCTCTGCCTGACTACCCCTCACCCAGGCAAGAGCTCACCCAGCCCTGCCATTATCTGCCTCTCTCCCCTTTCCGGACTTCCGTCCCAGAAGGGGCATGGTCTGTACCCCCTCACCCAGGCGAGAGCTGTCCTGTGCCAGTCACTTTCCAACTCTCTCTCTCTCCCTTCCAGACTTCCATCGGGACTGACCCCATCTGGGGTTCCACTTCTATCCAGGAGAGAGAGCTCTTTTTCATGGTTACATATCTTCTAACTGCTGCCAAATCGTGCAGTATCATGCACGCTCTAGAAGCCTCTCAGGGGATCTTTCAGCCTCCTGGAACTCTACTGGGATATGAAGCATCAGACAGTCCCTCATCCAGACTTCCATGACACTGGTTCTCCACTTTGTCTTGCACCTAGGGCTTTCAAACTCACAGGGGAGATGGCCCTGGGTCCCCCCATCTCTGCACATTTTGCAGCACACCTCAGTCTTTCACCACCATAGTGTCAGGTGCCAATGAATGTGCATTGCTTCAAGCCTCCTGGCATGTGGCCTCTTGCCTCCTGGGTTGTGCTATTCACAGAGTGGTATCCTCACAGTGCCTGGTGAAGGACGGGAGGCCAACCTGCCTGCCTTGGTGTGAGATGACATGGCTGCCCTATCTCCACTCCCCTGGGGGCTGGGAGAATGGGATTGGAGACCTGGCTTTCTGGGGTGGCCCTCAAGTGTCCCAGTTTAGGTCCTGTAACAAAATGGTCACCATGGTCAAGCCCTTACCTTTTCTTGTCAATCTATCTCACCAGTCTTAACTAACCTATTGTTATGCTATGTACACAAGACTCCCTATCATTCTATATGTACACAAGACTCAAAAAGGGGTAATTAGTAAGCCATTTAAATATTGCACAATAACTACAGGAATCAATCAGAGGAGGTTAGAAAATATTGGGAAGACAGACTGGATAAGCGATTCACTATGAAACAATGGAGGGACATACATATGCTTCCCAAATATGTAACAAAGCCTAGACGATTTAGGATTTTTGCTTGGAAGTGTTTGCACAGGTATTTTGTACCTCAAGCAGACTACAAAGACATTTTCTTTGGATAGATGGCAAATGTTGGAGGCACAGTGGGGATGAAATAAGTAACTGGGAACATATGTTTTGAGTGTAATGAGTTGTCCCCTACAGAGTAATCTGTCAAAAATATTGTGTGAGTTAATTGGTATAACTAAGGAAATGAATTGCCTAGACATAGTAATGTCTTGTTAAGTTTAATTCTTTTGGCTGCAGCTACTAGACAATGGAAATCAAAGTTTAAACCAACCATATCTGAAATAGTGAATACTCTAATAGAGAAAACAGAAACAGAAGTGTGATCCTTAGAAAGGGTAGGAGCAAATTACATATAAAGAAATGAAGATTGTGGGAATAATACACGCAGAATCATGTTTTGGAGGAGGAGTGAGGTTTAAGTGAAGGCAGGAACTGAGTAATTTATGTAATGCTGAATGTAAGATAATTCTATGGAAGAATATATGTGATGTATGCTTGTAACTGTGAACATGTTAATATGATTTGTTTTTTTATATAAATGTATGTTTGCCTGCATAATAAGTGTAATTCAGTTAAGGTGTTAAAAAAAGATAACAAAGAAAGCCTAGCACAATAAAGGGCCCAAACACAAAAAAAATAAATAAATAAAAAACACATATTCATCCTCGACATTATGAACCAGTCTCCACTGGATAACTCTTATTACCGCAACTCCAGCTGAAAACCTGACAAGTCAGTAGGTTACAGAAAAACAGTCACTCAGGAAAGCCAGATTTTCTTTTTCCTATACCTTAAGCTCACCAAGCCATGTTCTTTGTAAAAATATGGGTCTTTATTAAAGCACAGGAGGACATGTTTCACTCCGCTTGCTTTTCATGTTATTGCTTTTGGCACTGACAATGCAAAGTAAAACTGTAATTAAGTAATTTTCTTCCAAGCAGTAATAGCATACAGGACTTACCGTTTTATTCTTTTTAATCCACGTTGGCCTGTTCTTCATCCCTTCCCCCACTACCTCAGAGCAGGTACTCGAGACATAAGATGTACTTTAAGCTTATGTACCTTCACATTCTCGCTCTGTAATGGACTCAGAGGTGATTTATCCTTCTCCTTAAGTCTCACATCCAGTGTGCATCTGATGCCATTCTGCATGTGATGCATAACAAAGATAAAATGCTTCTTGTAGTCATGGACCCTTTAGCCTATTTATAAGTCATCCCCATGCTTCTGAACAAAGGAATACAATGCATTTGGTAGAAGGAGTATACAAATAATGATGAATGCTTTTCGACCTTCCCCTTGCCTGCACACTTGGAGGAAAATGTAAACTACTGAAAGGCATTTCTTGACATTATTTGTTCCTGTCCTTCTTTGCATATGCATCGTGATCTAAACCAGTGGCTCTTGATGAAAGAAAAAAAGCAAACTTCCTATCGTCTGAACCCCTTAAATCACACATTTTGGCAAGTATCATCAAGAATGCATTTCCTATGCCCCTAAGAAATCCTTATTTTGTCTGATACTCTACTGCATCCTCTAGGAAAGCTCACTCCAGCCCCCTGCCATTACTGCCTTCTTTGTTCCAGTCCCAGAAGGGGCATGGTCCCCCCCCCCCCCCCCCCCCCCCCCCCCCCCCCCCCCTTTTTTTTTTTTTTTTTTTTTTTTTTTTCTTTTTCATGGTTACATATCTTCTAACTGCTGCCAAATCATGCAGTGTCATGCATGCTCTAGGAGCCTCTCAGGGGATCTTCCAGCCTCATGGAACTTTACCGGGATATGAAGACTCAGACAGTCTCTCATCCAGACTTCCATGACACTGGTTCTCCACTTTGTCTTGCACCTAGGGCTTTCAAACTCGCAGGGGAGATGGCCCTGGGTCACCCCATCTCTGCACTTTTTGAAGGACACCTCAGTCTCTCACCCCCATGGTGCCAGGCACCAACGAATGTGCATTGCTTCAAGCCTCCTGGCATGTGGCCTCTTGCCTCCTGGGTGGTGCTATTCACAGAGTGGCATCCTCACAGTGCCTGGTGAAGGACGGGAGGCCAACCTGCCTGCCCTGGTGTGAGATGACATGGCTGCCCTATCTCCACTCCCATGGGGGCTGGGAGAATGGGATTGGAGACCTGGCTTCCCGGGGTGGCCCTCAAGTGTCCCAGTTTAGGTCCTGTAATAAAATGGTCACTTTGGTCAAGCCCTTACCTTTTCTTGTCAATCTATCTCACCAGTCTTAACTAACCTATTGTTATGCTATGTACACAAGACTCCCTATCATTCTATATGTACACAAGACTCCCCATCATTCTATATGTACACAAGACTCCCCGTCATTCTATATGTACACAAGACTCCCCGTCATTCTATATGTACACAAGACTCCCCGTCATTCTATATGTACACAAGACTCCCCGTCATTCTATATGTACACAAGACTCCCCGTCATTCTATATGTACACAAGACTCCCCGTCATTCTATATGTACACAAGACTCCCTATCATTCTATATGTACACAAGACTCCCTGTCTTTCTATAGATTTGTCTACAAGTGCTTGCCTGCTAGTACCTCACAACACACCTGCTCAAAAAAGCAAGAGCCCTCTCACTAGCCTCATCTCATATTTCTATATAGCCCTGCCAACACCCAGTCCTACAAACTACATAGCCCTACCAGAACCTAAACCCTAAACCTAAAACTCCTACCCAGTTCCCACTTGACTTGTAGTGCCCTTAGCCTATGCCTCCACTCCCCCTTCCCTAACAGTACAGTCCCCACTTACTGCCTAAACCTAAAACTCCAACACCCCCTCCCTAAACATAATTCCCAATCACTCCCTAACCCTAAAACTCCCTTCCTACTTTCTAAGGCTAAAACTCCAATCCCCATTCCTTAACCTGAATTCCCTAATAGCTCCCTAAACTTAAAACTCTCTTTCTTCTCCTTAACCCTAAAATTCCTTTCCCACTCCTTATTCCTAAAGTCCTTCTCCTGCTCCCTAATCCTAAAACTCAATCCTACTGTGTAATCCTAAAACCTCCCTCCTCCTGCTGAACCACAGCTGCTTGCTTAAATTTGAGTTCGAGCACAAGCAGTGCTCCCTCCACACAGCTAGCCTGCTTGCCCAAACTCATTCATATTCGAGTTTAAACATTAGCATTAACCTAATAGAGCTACAAGGTGTTTGTTACTGGCTTCTGGATTCAAGACAGTGGTTTTGGAATGTGTGAGACTTGAGCACCTGTAGTGTAGCCCTTTCTATAATCTTCGTATACATTGTATATTGTGCTCATTTTGTGTTTACGTACCATATAATGCGGTTGTATTGTTACTATCTTGTAATCTTTATTATCTGTTTTAACTGGCTGAGGCTGAAATGGGTCAGAATTGACAAAGCTCTATTCTAATAGATAAATAAATAAACAAAAATGAAAAGAAAAGAAATAGGGTAACAAGTTAACTGAAACTGATCTAGCAGAGGTTTTGATAGCTGCCAAATCTATCCATGAAAAGTTTCTTTCAAAGAGCACTGAAAAAAACATCTGATTTAAAGACAACTCTGTTCAGACACTAGCTTCTATAGCAAACCTTCTCCATGTTTTCCAAACAAACAGGGTAGCAGTGAAGACAGTGTCCATCATCCTGCAATGCTACACTGACACGGACTCAATCTCTGGATCAGCATAACTTTGGAGACAAAGGACTCCAAACACTACATGATGCTACACTGACACCTCAACTGTATGGGAATCGTGCTATGCCAAGACCAGGGAAGGACACTTACAAACATTCCACCCTAATTAACCTTATTACCTATTCATGATGTAATCCTATGATCACAGATCTTGCCATGTAACAGCTGGAAATACATGAAGCTGTTCTTCATTCACAGCTCCACCTGAAGGTGAGAACTGGGATTGCATGCATTTAGGTGGAGCTGGCTGACAACACAGTGAAACCTGTAGTTCATAGGTTCATAGGTAAGTACTAGGCTATCTGCCCGAGGGCATCTATAAGCCTAGCCAGAATGTGTTGGCTTTTGCCACCCCCTCAGATTAGTTCCTTGTGCCTCTGTCCAGCAGAGCTATTAGTTCCCTGTGCCTCTGTCCAGCAGAGCCACTGCAGTGATCCCCGGGGTAAATTTTCTGTTTCCCATCCACTCTTCAAGGTTTCTCTTGAAGAGTGTTGTTGAGGTGCTCTGCCTAATGTAGATTGGAATCCTGTTCCAAAGCATGGGGGAGTCTCTGGGACAGGAATCTATCCCTCCAGCACGTCCTATTTATTGTTGTGGTGAGGTTTAGATCCCTAGAGTGTGTGGCTCTCAGGGATTTTTTTTTTTTTTTAGGTGGAGCATGTCCATCAATTCTGGGTTGGACATGGCCTTGTATGTCAGGCAGAGATCACCTCTGAGTAAGCAGTATGCAACCGAGTACAGCTGGAGTTTCTTCAGTCAGGCTGCATAGGGCATCTGTTTGAAGCCAGTAATCCTCTTGGTGAGGTACTTCTGTGGTCTTTCCAGCTGTTGCAGGTGTCTTGTAAGGTACATCCCAAATGGGGTGTTGTACTCTATGATGGGTCTGATGAGTGATGAGTAGAGGGGCACAATAACCTCTTTTGTTCTAGATGTGAACCCTTTTGTGATTAGGTGGGCCACATAGAAGGATTTTCTAACCACCTTGGCAATATGATTATCAAGGGAGAGATTACAATCTACTTGGGTCCCCAGATCCCTTATTACATTTTCTGTATTTAGGGGACTACCACGTATGTGGTAGTTCACGGGTATTTTGTTTTTTTCCAAAGGGGATGACTATGTACTTTTTGGCATTTAGCTTGAGGCCATGATTTTGACACCAGGTATGCGTCTCAGTGAGACCCTTCTGGAGGATATCTGTATCAGCCGGAAAGTCAATTATGGCCCCCAGTTTGCAGTCATCTGTGAACTTGGTCAGCCATAGTCCTCCTGTGCTTGCCTGTACCTCTGAGACGTATATACTGAACAGGAGGGGTCCCAGAACTGAGCCCTGGGGGACACCACTTGTAACCGGTTTAGAGTCGTACCTAGAGCCTTCAACTCTCACCATGTGGGTTCTATCCCTGAGCCAATTGTCAACTCATCTCATGACATAGGGGTTTATGTTCAGGCTGATAAGCTTTTCTATTATACCAGAATGGGGAATGGTGTCGAAAGCCTTTGCAAGGTCTAGGTAGGCTGTGTGGACCTCCTTTCCCTTGTCTAAAGCCTTGGTAACTGTCTCAAAGAAGTCCACCAGGTTTAGGAGGCATGATCTGCCCTTAACAAATCCAAACTGTTTTGGATGCAAGAATGCATTCTTAACTCTCAAACAATAGGGAAAGTATTTTGTGGGTTGGGCTAATGGAGTGTCATCCGCTCTGACTATATGGGACATTACAAGGAAAACAATGAGGTCTTTGGCCACCTCCAAATTCCTGTTATTGGAAATACAGTATGGTTACTGTTCATCAGATAATGCCTGCAGCATCAGTTCTAGCATAGAGGTGGAGCATCACCTAGGCTGGAAACGCCATTTCATTTCAATGGGACATGCTGTCACTTAGAGATTTCATATTGCCATCCAATGACAATGTAAAATATTTAAGTCCTTTTAGAACTATGTGCCTAATTTACATAAGAGAATAATGTGTGGGACACTAGAACTGCCATTTAGGCTATGTGGTTTGAAGAACCCCATAGCCCTTTTCTGGAAAAAAGCATTGTGTTACTGCTTGACGTGACATGCTACCCTAACCATACCCTATTTTGGTATCATACCCATTTATGGCAGACTGATGTATGCTGAAGAGAAAACAGAGCTACATTATAAGAAAATTGAAGACTTGTTATGTGAGCTAGATGAATAAGAAAACAGTTTCAGAAAAAAATATCTTTGATTATTTGGTATTCCAGAAAAAGTGGAGGGAGAGGAATTGATTGTCCTAATAACCAGATGCCTTAAATCTGTTACATAAATATATAAATACTATTACACTATTAAATGAAGTGCTGCTAATAATTACATTATTATATCTGTCACCTTTTGAATTATTCATATTTATCTTTAGTGATGGGATCATCGATCTAATGTTTTTATTCCCCTAGCAGTGTGCTCCACATTTAGACTTTCAAAGAGAACTGAATATTTAAACTGAACTGAATTAGACATTATCATATAGAGCAGGCAGAAGATACCTTTATTCATCCTATAATAGAAAAGATATAATGAGTACTTGAAGCCCTTCTGATTATTTAATGTCATCTATTTATGTTATTGTTGTTACTGTTTTGTAAGAAATCATTTTAATTAAGTTCTTTTAAATAGCTTTTCAAAGGCTACAGATGATGTAATCAGATGGGCTACACAATATGCTTTTCTGACTATGGTAGATACACACATTAGTGAAAATACAGATTTTTGTCTACCATGTTACAACATCTTTAATGCTGCTGCCACTTTTGAGTTGATCATTTCTTTTCTAATTTTGATTTATGTTTTAACAAGTGTAATGGCACTGCATTAATTGATACCAAAAGTAAGGACATTAGTCTTGCCCAAATTATGCATTTTTGTAGAACCATCTTGGAGAACTTCAGTATTTTTCACTGAAGAAATTAAATTTCTGGGTTGTAGTTTTCAGCATATTTATTAATCTACAGCTTACTTCCCATGTCTGTCAGGAATGGTCTGTAATGAAGTGTCTGCAGTACACAGCCCTACCAGATAACACTGACAACTTAAGGCTGTAGGTTTCCCCATATTCAGACCACATACCATCTGGGAGCGCAGTCTACTTCTGACTATGCATAAAGTTTCTATTGTCTATCCAGTTGTCAATAGCTGCCTTAAATGAGTTAAATTAGATGTTCTGATTTCATTTGTAAGACTATTCCACAGCCTCAGAAGCATCTCTGTCACAGAGTTGTCTCCCTGGGTAGATTTATTAAATGTTACTGCAAACTCTGCATTACCATGCCTGCATGACTTCTCAGTCATATATGCTTTCAGTCCAAGCAATGTTTAAAAAATATTCATCTCTAAAAACCTAATATGTCAAGTATAGTATATCTGTAATAAATCTGTAGTTTAAGTTTGCAAGGTCAAGTTCCTGAAACCTACTAAAGTACTCACGCTATCTGTTTAAAGACTTTTGAAATTTCTCTGGACTAGCTAAAGCATATTTACTTCACGTACAGTATATTCACAGAAGGATGAATTATATTCCACTATATGGTGAATAATACATTTAAGCAGCATTCCAAAGATTATTGGGTCCCTAGTGTCCATTCATCAAGAAAATAACCACAAAGGCGACAGCAATACCATCTGAAGAAATAATGTTAAAGCGAGAGATGAGACAGGGTTGTCCACTCTCCCCACTATTATTTGCACTTTACTTGGAGCCACTGGCAAAAGCAATCAAGGACTTTGACATTAAAGGCTATGAATGGAGGGGCAGGCAAAGGAAGATTACAATGAATGTGGATGATATCCTCCTGATAATCACTAATCCAGGTGAGATTTAAAGAGATTATGGAGAATTATACAGGATTTTATAAGGATATCAGGGTAAAAAGTGAGCACTGAAACAAGACAGGCAATAGGTATAAATATGCAGGTAGTTCAAGGGAATCCCATGGACAGGATACATGAAGAGAAGAAATATTATTGAAATGTTAAAATAATATTACATTTTATATAAATTCTTTGGAACATAAACTATTTATGCAGGACAAAAGATTAACTACCATTAAAATAGTTCTGATGCTTAACATCCACTACCCCATTTGTTTTCAAGGTAATTTTCCAGCCATACTTTTTGATAAATATGACAAAACTCTAAATTAATTGTGGTAAGCAACCAAAATTCAATAGTAAAATCTCACACTTCATTTAAATATAAAAAGGAAAGAAAAAAATCAAACCACAATTACTTCTTTATCTAAACCCTCTTTTTCATTTACTTTCTTTTCTTTAGCATACACATATAATTGTAACTCTTCTTTGAAAAAATTAGATGTGCTTAACTTTGATGAACAAAAATATGTTTCATTGCATTTTGATTACAGCAGCTATCAATACATTTTTGATGAGATTCTTAAATACAAAAATGTGGTAATTACTTTTGAAAGCAATCTAACAAGTGCTTTTAAAAACAATTAGATGATTAAGATTAGCTATTTCCCCTTTCAGCCACTTTTTTAAGCCATGGAGTCCTTACTTAAATATGCAATAATTATCTGTTTTCATATTTTTTATAGTTTCAACCTTAATCAATTGAAAACAACTCACTATTTTGAGATAATATTCTTTATTACAATCCCTCACCTAAATACTCAAATTTTACAAATATCATTTAATTTGCTGAATAATTTTTAATGTTTTCAAATTTTAAACTCAATATATATTGACTCTTAATTGTAATAAAACACTGTTTGGAATATTTTTTCTCCAACAATCTAGAGAAATAAATATATAATACTTAGGAACATATTTTGTTTCCTCAAACAAAACTATTCTTGGTAAAAATATTGAAATGTTAAAAACAGTATTTTATATATATATATATATATATATATATATATATATATATATATATATATATATATATATATATATATATATAAATTTCTCTGAACATAAGCAGCTTACTCAGGATCAAATATTAAATATCATTAAAATGGTTCTGATGCTTAAAATATTATACCCCATCCATTTTCTAGATAATTTTTATACCATACTTTTTGATAAATATTTTAAACATGTAAATGAGTTATGGTAAGCAACCAAAAATTAATATTAAAATCTCATACTTTAATTCCAATAAGGAAAGAATAATTCAAATACCAATTATTTATTTTTAATTCTATTTTCTCTAAAATTCTTTTCCTTGTGATTTGGTTGTAATTATAACTCTTCTTAAAAAATCTAGATGTGCATAATTTTGATTGGCTTTAAAATTCCGAGGGAAGGTTTGGCAACCATGGGATGTTGAATTACACTTGGCTGACCCATGTTGTCGAACCTTCAGTTGTGCGAGTCCTGGTTCAGCGAATACACAGTGCATTTGCACAGATGAGATCGATCTTGTAACTAGAGATCGTGGTACACTGGGGATCTGGAAATGTACCCTTTTCCCCACTGTAGCGTGATCTCAGAATTGGAATATATAATGTGCAGGAGGTGTGGGGGGCATGCAAATTCATCACGTCATGCGTTGTGCAGTGTTGGACTGAAGTCTACTGATGTCAAGAAAGGTTGAATTCACAGCAGGATGTGTGTTTGCGACATTCTGATCTTCTCGACATTCCATGTTCGACTTTCTAGTCAACATTTAAGGTAGGAATGTCTTTTGAGTTTCGATTATATGATAGTAAACCATTTTAATTAAAAAAACATTGTTGCATTTTTTTCTTTCGTTATTGGGACTACCAATATTTTTGATTAGGTTATTAATACAAAAAATGATAACTACTGTTTTATAAAGGCAACTAGGTGATTAAGAATATATTTTGAGCTGTTAATGACTGTATTCTAAATGTTTTTACAAGAAGAGCTAAAATACAGTGCATATATTCTTTTTAGTATTTATATAAAAACAAATGAATATAGTAAGATAAAACACTGTTTTTGCAATAACAGATTACTGGAAAGTATAAAGCTATTTCCATTATTGAGCTGACACATATACTTAGTATAATAGACTGTAATGATTTTTATATGATATCATCAGTACACGTTTCAGGTACGGGTCAATAGTAATACAAGAAGCTATACAAAACCAACCTCAAAATATTTTACTTTTGGTATCTGGTATATTGTAATTGAGAGTATTGAGCTTAACATCTATTCTAGTTCAAATAAGTTCAGGTTTTAGGGGATGTGATAAACAATTTACCAATATCTTTGTAGGCAACTTTTTGTTACTCTGATTTTCCTTTGTCTCTAAAAGCTTGTAAAGTGTTAGTTTAATTTGAATCAACATCATCTCCTTATTTCAATTGTTTTATTTGGAAGACTCTAAAACTTTTTTTTTTGTATTTGTATTTCTGGCTAAACATACAAAACTCTTAAAACTGACCTACTAACAGATATTTTGGTGTCGTGTACTGTCTTAATGGTGACTGAATACATATCTTTTTACATGCCCTAAAGTAGGTAGTCTCTGAAAATATGTAGAAAAGGAATCTGGACGAGTGGATGGAGCACCATAAAGTCTTACTGGAGATAGAGCCCACAACCCTCCTGGACATGGGCAGTCATTATTAAATGTAATTTTGAGTATTGACTAGCATTTGTATGGTATTATATTGGGATGAAATGGCTAGGCTTAAAATGGCCTCCGGGCCGACAGCCTAGTAATCTCCTATGATCCTATACAGTAATTAGAATTGCAATACAATACAATATCATTAGATCAACTTCTTCAAAGCTCTTTGGTGCACACCTGTTTTAGTGGCATAAAGGGAGAAAGCCCTGGCTATGACCCAGACAACCCAAGTTTTAGCAAAGGCTCAGAAAATGAAAGAGTTTGAAAGGAGGAAAAGGTAGATGTCTGACGCAGGCTCAAACATAGTGAGAGACAGGTGGGTCCAGGTGGCTGAATACCACCATGCAAGTGGCAGTATGCAGAGTACTGAAATAGCCAAGAATGGTGATATGGACCTCTTGCTGTTAGACCAGTGATGGCAGCCCTCATTAGCATGTGTTTGCATAATGAAGGTAAACATGCTCTTGTGGTAATGTGGGTGGTCACACCAACCCCCTGCAGTGGGACTATGGGGTAACAGTAATGACCTTATTACCTAAGGCTAGATATAGGGAGTTTTGGGAGGACTGGGGGTATCTTTAAATTTCTTACATGTGGAGAGCTATTTTCCAGTCCTGAAATACAGATGTTGTAGATAGGTAAAACCAGAGCCTTAAGCCATTGGGATGAGAAATTCTTCATCCCCCCAGTGATACAAAGATAGTTGCAGCAAGACAATGGCACAAACCGCAGACTCCTCCATAGCTGTATGCATTAAACATTCTCTGTCCAATTTCTGAGGTGAGATACACAGGGCATTGGAAACTCATGTGTCATAAGAAAGGGGTTTATAATTGGCGGGTATATTGGGAAAAGCATGGAAAAAAATATTTGCTGTATCCTTACTTACATCTATTATTATTTTAAAAAATCCTTCCCAGAGCAAAACTATTACAAAAATGGAAATGTTTAAAGTCTTCTGAAACTCATGATTGGCATTCCTCTTTAAAGAAATATATTATTTAAGAATCACCAATAAATAAAAAAGATACTTAAGAATAAACACATTTGGTTTAGATATGAAGAAGCATTATTTGATAGATTTTAATGTTATTAATGCAATAGTCTGACTTCCTGCTTATTTTCTGCTGATGATTTTATTCTGAAGTAAACTGCTGCATGACCTTGTTTTATTTATTTATCCTTTGCTGACAGGTTAGTCTCCTAGGCTAGTAGCCTCTTTTCAATGGAGACTTGAGGTGGTGTTTTGACTACTAGGGGGAATCTGACCATGGCATCAGAGAACTTCTCCTGCCCTTTTTGATAGGTGCCATGAGATCTTTTTTCATCCACCTGAGCTAACACCAACTAGAGAAGATGGGCCTTCATTTAATATCTCATTACTTATCATTTGTTTAATATTATGATAACTGCAGAAGAATGAGGAAGACAGAGGCAGCCCTCCTCTGTATAGAATTCCTAGGTAAATGGAAGCCATTGGTATGTAAATTCTGTACTTATTTAGCCTTCAGATAAAACTGATGAGTAGAAAGTGCTTGTGTGTGTGTGTGTGTGTGTGTGTGTGTGTGTGTGTGTGTGTGTGTGTGTGTGTGTGTGTGTGTGTGTGTGTGTGTGTGTATTATATATATGGGTGTACTTTGACGCATCAAAATTACAGTTCATCATCGGAAAATATGTCTCAGGCTGGTATGAGTCTAGCACTGAGTAGCATTTTACCTTCTCCATGGATGATGCCACAATACGGACAAAAGATGATTGACTTTAATAATTGGCTTAGTTTCTGGTGTCATTCTAAGGGGATGCAATATTTGGCAACATCGAAGGAGATGGTCAACAGACCATGCTGCTTTGCCAGGGATGGTCTGCACCTCTCCCCTCTAGGCTTTTGAATATTAGCTAAAACATTTTATTCCCCCATAGTGCCTTTTTAGGCAATGCCAAACTGAAATTACTTCTGACATAGCAAATCAAAACCAGGAAAATCTAAAGGTATTACTGCTTAATGCTAGGAGTCTAAACAAAAAACTCCACTCCCTAGAAGCTCCCTTCTCCCTTAGAGAATGCTGACATCTGTGAGGTAACTGAGACATGGTTTAAAGCCATGGAGAGCACATCAGCAGTGCAACGTTATAATGCCTTCCACGCATTTAGACCAGCTATTTCACAGGCAGGGACTAAAGGTGGAGGTCTCTTTATGTACATCAAAAATAAATATACTTCAAGGCTGGTCAAACAGGACAATGCACTTAAGCTGCTCCATCTTCAAATCACCATAGGTAAAATCCAATACCACTTCCTTTCAAGCTATAGGCTCCCCTCTATGACCCAGGAAATCCATACCATGTATTTAAACTTATTAGAAACACTAACCATCCAACCCAATACCATAATCATGGGTGACTTTAATTACCCCACTATTAACTGGGAATCCTATATGATACCAAACATATAGGCACAGCGATTCCTGGATTTTATAAACACAAACTCCCTGGACCAGATAGTCAGTACATCGACCAGGGGTACAACCATACTGGATCTGGTGCTCACTAATATGGGAAAGGGCTATGCAACCCCTACTGTAGTGTCTTCCCTAGTAAGGTAAGACTGACCAAAAAATGGTCTCCTTTGAAGTAAAAATAAAACTTGGACCCGTCCCCCCAGCTAAACCTGGAATATTCAGGATCTACTCTAAGGCTATCCTCCTGCTATTAAGTGATAACTTGGCAACATTTCAAGCCTATGCAGAACTGTTCACAGAAACCCTGTATAAGTCACCCTGGTGGAATCACAACATCAATAGGCTGTATAACAGAAGGAAGAAAATCATAGAAAAAAGTAGGAGGTGCAGCACCCTGCAGGGTAAAAGCACTGTCATCAAACTAAACAAACAACTCAGAAGACAAATAAAGTCTACCAAAGCCAAATCTGAGGTAAGTTTGGCCTCCCAGGCCAAGGGCAACCAGAAAGGATTCTTTAGCTATGTCTGCAGCCTCAAAGGCAATACACAATTCTGTGCAGAGCTCATTGTAAACAGAGTTACCTATAATGAGCCAGAAGACATAGCAAACCTCCTGGGTGATAAATTCATCTCCAACCTTACCCCTCTCTCCCCCTCAACCTTTCCTCAGAAAATAACATCAAATAGGGAACAGGTCCTTAATGCTCTCTCTAAGACCAAGAACACTGCATCAATGCACCCAAAATATCCCAGGATGCCTTCTAAATAGCATGAAACATGACCTATCAGGGCCTCTGGATTTAATATTTAACTGTAGCTTCCAAACAGGCTCCGTGCCTCATGAATGGAGAAAAGCAACAGTCATCCCTCTGCACAAAGGTGGTCCATCTACAGACCCTGGAAACTACCAAACCATAAGTCTCATTAGTCTTATATGTAAAGCCATGGAAAGAATTATCATGGAAATGATCAACAGAGATGCAGTAAATCTCCAGACACTGGACCCAACCCAGTTTGGTTTTGCCAAGGGCAGATTATGCCTACTCAACCTGGTGGAATTCTTTGAGAAGGTAACCAAAGCAATGGATCAGGGGAAAATGGTTCACACTGTCTACCTTGACCTGACCAAGGCATTTGACGCACTATCCCACTTGAGCATTGTTGACAAATGCAAGAGGTTAGGTACAGACTCGTATGTCACCCATTGAATAGCCAACTGTCTCAGAGACAGGACACAGGAAGTTAGAAATGGGGAGTCCACCACCACAAAGAGTCCAGTCACAAGTGGAGTCCCTCAGGGTTCAGTCCTGGCACTGCTCATTTTTGGCATTTACTTCTCTGAAGTCAAGGTCAATGTCAGTGGTCTCTGACTGACTAAATTTGCAAATGATTGCAAATTAGGAGCTGTCATTGAATCCCACACTGACACAAATGTTCTCCAAGAGCAGCTGACACAGATAACTGGTGCCACAGCCATAGACTAAAACTAAATGCCAAGAAATGCATAATAGTATCCTTTGGGAAGTCATCCACTCCTGGTAGCTATCATATTGGCAACACACACCATAGAGTTGACCTTGTAGTCAGGGACCTATGGACACACATAGCTAGTAATCTAGCCTTTGACCATCATGTGTCTATAGTAGTGAGGAAATCATTCTATTTTGCGCAACTTATAAACAAAGGTATGGCATCTAAGTCCAAGGAAGTCATTGTTCCACTGGGATGTATCTAACCAGGCATATCCAACAGTTGGAATGTCCACAGAGATTCCTCAGTAAAAGAATACAGGGCTAAGTAAAATGTCCTATGCGGACCACCTCAAAACCCTATCCTTGTATTCTGTCTTCTACAAACTTTTGAGGGGAGATCTACGCCTGGCATAGAGGGCATTGTCAGATCCCACTCTGATGGACTTACTGCATATCCACAAAACAAACAGCACCAGAATTACCAATTCTAAAGACTTAAACCGTGCCTGTGATATAAATAGGACTTTCTGAAGAGACAGATGTGTATTCCAGAGATTATCCCATCTATAGAACATGCTCCCAATCCATATGAAGCAGAGTTCCTCCCTAACCAAGTTCAAATGCAACTTGGACAATTGGATGGGGAACAGGAAATTCATTCCTGGTTTGGCACCTATGTCTGTAATAGACACAGGCAACCTGTAATGGTTCATCTCACATGCCCCTGCTTGTGTTTCATCTCCCAAACCCCTTCTTACACTTTGTGACGACACACCACTGCCAACCAGTAATCAAGGAGCCTCAATCCTCACCACTGGCAACAGTAGGGGATATTCACTGACAGGATAACAGGTACACACAGTATTTTCAGATGCAGCTCTCTGCATCAAGTGCAATTTTCTTTTAAGAGCACACGGAGACCATAGTCTGTCCATGGCTAGTTTCTGCCTCTTTCTTCAGATCCCCAATAAGACTCCCCACTGGCACAGTTATAGAGTTGAGATCTCAGCTGAGTGACCAAATCAAGACCTCCAGCACCCTCTCTGTCCAACCAATGCGTAATCCCAGCCCAAGTAGCTGATACACACACTCTTTGAGGTTTGATTTACAGACACACACACACACACACACACACACACACACACACACACACACACACACCTGGGAAAGGCTGGCACAGGTTTACTAGCTATGTCCCCTTCTGCCCAGACTATAAGGTAGTTATCACTGCCACGAGTCAACTCATCAGCTACTTTAAGGCCCTTAACAAAGGGTGTCCAATGTTACTTTGTAATATTAATACTAATACAAATGGTAGTTTGACCAAGAGCAAGTCTATTAGGAGTGGCCCACACAATCAAGAAATAAATATGCAAGCACTCTCACAACTTAAATATCTCTACACAGATCAGCCACAATGTAAGGTTTAAATGTATTTAATAATAAATAACAAAAAAAAAAAAAAAACAAGACACTATTAAATATATATATTCACAGTGACATCAGAGTTCAAAACCACAGGAAATATTTAAAACAACATTGCAGGAGAGTCTCAAATAAATAAAGAAAAACATCTACGCTAACCTTCATTATATTCCTGACTGAATCTAAGAGAATTATACTATAATCTAAGAACTTACTAATAGAGCAAGGCAGATGTGGTGAATGTATCTTCTAGTTGATATCAGGTCCAAGACAGAATGCAGAATGTTCTGCCTCACTAAGAGACTTCTAAAATATTACTGCTGGGATAGCTTGCAGAATTACATAATTTCTGGTTATCTGACTGCTAGTTCCCAGGTCAAACTCCCCATTGCTGAAGCTGGCATTATTTAACATCTTCCTGCAAAAATATACAGACAAGGACTTCTCCTCAGATCTCTGGCAGATGCTGAAAGTCATAAAACTATTGCGTTCTTTCATGCTTTCAAGACTAGTAATTAGTTCTCCCTAAAGACAATACAGAAAGCTTCCTAGCACAGACTTTATGTCTCTTGCTGCACTGAGAACTGAATGGCTTAGCCTATAAAGTAATTTAATTTGAGATATTTTTCTGACGTTTGCTGGACTGAAGTTAACCTCTTGTATTCCAGTTTCCACTATTAAAATATATACATTTATACAATTACAATAATGCATGTACATTTCTATTCTCTTCCAGTAGGGCACACTCTGGATACATTTTAAGCACAAGCATTTTGCAAAATACCTTTTCAACACAAACATCTGTACAGAGCAGTTTGATATACATGTGACATACAGTTCTAATGCATCTGTAACACAAGCATCTTATATAAATCATTTTGATATTCACCAATGACATATAATTATTTACAAAATTCCAGCTAGCTGTGCTGGCAGCATCTCCTTTTGTCACACACTTACCAAGGGTATCAGAACTTGTCAGAGATTTGGAATGCATGGCTAGGCTTAAAAAGGCCCTTGTGTCGTTGGCCTAGTAAACACCTATGAATCTCTCTTTCTCTCTCTCTCTCTCTCTCTATATATATATATATATATATGGATTTACCTGTTTGTCAAAAACCCATATTATTGAATCTCAGTTTGTTGACTCTGAACATGTCAAAATCCCATATTATTGAAAAAGCAGAACAATGAAGATCCACCCAGGGTAAGTAACCAGTCACCTCACCAAAAAAAAACAAACAAACTGCACCATCCCTAACCCCCCACCCCACTAACTAAATATACCAACTCTGAGATTGCACTACAGTTGGGAAAAGGGCAAAGTTTGATTTATTTATTTTTGTTTTATTTTATTTAACATTTGTTTACCAGGCAAGTCCGACTGGACACAGGTCCTTTTTCAGCTGAGGCCCGGGAAGAAAAGCTCCATGAGTAACAGTAAATTTTAATGCATGAATTACAATAACCAGTAAAGTATAAAGTAAACAAAATGTAGTATACATAAAAAAATACAAATTTGTTGCACCATGACAACAAAACCTAGGTTTTGAACATAGCTAGTACTATTTGTAAAGTATGACATGTCAAGATATAAGGTTAAGACAGGCCAGTAGGAATAAAAGATTAAACGCCGGGGAAGAAGTTTGATATGGTTGGGGTATACTGTGATGTATTAGAGCATTCCTGAGGGGTTAGTAAAACACAGCCACTTATTTTTTAGATAAGCTTTAAGTGATGGCTTTAAGTGGCTAGTGGATGAGATTAAGAGAATGGAGTTAGGAAGGGAGTTCCATATACGAGATATATAGCTGGAAAATAACGATTCTCCTGCAGTGTTGTTGGCCTTGGAGACAATAAGTTCTTATTGTTAGAGCAAAGTAGTCTGCTGAAACTGTAAGGAAGTATGGTTTATAATCCTATACGAATTCCTAGTGTAACGAATCCTCCACTTCATCCAAAAATAAAATTTTTCGAGGATTTGTGTGAATTAGATTTTAGATATCATCTGAAATATAAAAAACGAGGATTTGATTATGGGAACAGCATATATAATAATAATTTTTCAAATATTGAATGGAAAATGTTAAATGACATAAAAAACAATAATGATATATGTATTATGCAGCCTGACAAGGGCGGCGGTTTGATTATCATGAATATTTTTGATTACAATCAACAGTTATTACAAGTTTTGTATGGTGATGCTTATGTTGAAGCTTCTATAAATGAAATTAATATTTCTTATTCCAGGATTGATTATATTCTTGAAGATATGTTATGGCAGGGCCAAATAACTAGGGAGGCATTTGCATATATGACCATGGAAAATCCCAGGATTCCAATTATGTTTGGGTCATTAAAGTTGCATAAAAGTTTGCAAAATCCACCGATACGTCCAATAGTCGATGCCGGGGGTTCAAAAACCTATTATATTGCAAAGTTCATTGATTTAAAATTGAAGGACAAGTTAAATGAACTTGAGTATATTTCTCGAGACTCCTGGCATTTTCTTACTAAGGTCAATGATGTTACTATGGATAATTTGGAAGAGCTTATATTTTTTACAGTAGACGTAAAAGATCTTTTCACTTGTATACCGCAACAATTAGGTATATCTTGGTTTACTGATTTTTTCTTTGAAAATATACCTATTACACAAAATGAGTTAAACACATTGACAGATTTGTTAGATTTAGTTTTATCCAATAATTACATCTATCACGATGGGCATTATTTCAAACAAATCAAGGGGGCTGCGATGGGTTCACCAGTTGGTACATTATATGCAAATGTAGTCATGGCTGCATGGGAACACAGATTTTTATTATCTTCGGTGTATATGAAACATGTCAAAATGTATAGTCTTTTTCTGGATGATTTATTTTTCATTTGGGAAGGTTCTATACAATCTATTGATGAATTTTTACCATATATTAATGCCACTACCGAATTTTTGGAATTCACACACCAATATAGCAAGGATGTGATAGCATATTTGGATGTCTGTTTACAAAAAGATTATGTTCATAAAAAATTAAAAGCCACTATCCATCGGAAAAAGACTTATTCTAATAAATTTTTACACTTTGAAAGTCACCATCCGCAACATGTAAAAAAGGCAGTGTTAAAAGGGCAATTAGTGCGTGCTGCCCGGATGGTTTCAGTGTATGATGAATTTATAACTGAGTGTCAATATATAGCTAATATGTTTTTAAATAGACAGTATCCAAGTTGGTTCATTGATGGTATAGTTAGTGAAGTAGTAGTAGTAAAAGGAAAAATGGATTTTATAAGCCTTTGTTAAGATCAATTGAGTTTATGGAACCTTATCAAATGCAGCAGGAAAATGCATCTAATGTATCAACAGTTGAATATAAAATATGTAATAATGGTATCAATAATAACAATAACATTAAAGTAGAGGATAATACAGCAACAGGTCTATTTAATAATAATAATAATGCTGCATTTATCACTACTTATACGCAAGATTTGGAATATGTTAAATATTTGATTAACAAAAATTGGACTATCATAAAAGGAGATGAGCAATTGATGAAGTTATTTGGTATTCGACCATCTATTATATACAAAAGAGACAAAAATTTAAAGGACTGGTGTCAGACCAGTCCCAAAACACATATTAGCAATGCCTTTATGAAAAAATGTAATATGTGTAAATATTGTACATACATAATGGAAACTGATCAAGTGCACATAAATGGTAATAAAATATTAATTAAAGGGAAATATAATTGCAATACTTTTGGAGTTGTTTATGCAGCTTTGTGTATGGAATGCTCAGCCTATTATATAGGTAAAACTGAGCGGAAATTAAAACAGCGTATATATGAACATGTATATGATATCAATAGACAATCCGAGAATAATGCATTTTATAGACATCTTGCTCAGTATCCCACCCATAAATTTAGATTTGTAGTACTTGAACAGGTGGTCCCATCTCCTAGAAAAGGCCCTTGGAAAACAATTTTAGAATCTAAAGAGTATTCGTGGCAAGTTTTTCTTAATGCCACACATTCTCCGGGAATAAATGATTCTATATCTATTTCCAGTATATTAAAATTGAGGGCTTATAGATAATAAATACATCAAGTAATGTATCAATATCCACATAGAGTAAGGTGTTTACAAAGGTTTTGATGTCTCAAGTATTTATTTAATCAATCGCTATATTGTGTAACCTCATAGATAGAAAATCACATTAGTTATGGTTTTATAATGACATTTATTGTATGTTTGTTAATTGTGTTATATACTATATTATGTGTATTTTATTTTATTTTATTGGCATGCATATTTTATGAAAATCGAGTTTTTAATTGATGTAATAAGATCTATTTATTGAATTATTCACTAATTGGTCAATTAAGTATACAATATATAACTAATGTCAGTGTGTTTCACTTTGTCTGATGAAGGCTGAGTTTTTACAGCCGAAAGCGCTTACCAACTGTACGTGTATCTTATTAAACTAGAAAACGAATTTATTACTTTGCGTTGCCGTTTTTTGCCATAGTGCTTCTGGATTTTTTATCGGTATACTGTGATGTATTAGAGCATTCATGAGGGGTTAGTAAAACACAGCCACTTATTTTTTAGATAAGCTTTAAGTGATGGCTTTAAGTGGCTAGTGGATGAGATTAAGAGAATGGAGTTAGGAAGGGAGTTCCATATACGAGATATATAGCTGGAAAATAAAGATTCTCCTGCAGTGTTGTTGGCCTTGGAGACAATAAGTTCTTATTGTTAGAGCAAAGTAGTCTGCTGAAACTGCAAGGAAGGATGAGATTTTGTAGTGCAGGGGGTTCTGGTTGGTTGTGTTACATACAGTTTTGTGAGTTAGAGAGAGTTGATTGTAAAGAATAACATTGGGAAGTTCAAGCCAGTCTAATATCCTTAAAGCTGTACAATGATGTGTTCTATATGGGCAGTCAGATGCAAACTTAGCAATTTTATTATAACATGCTTCTACCTTAGACAAGTCAGTTTTCCTAAAATTAATTAAAATGGGAGAGGCATATAGTAGAGTGGAGAGCAGATGGGTTTGTGCCAATGTAATTTTGAACATTTTGGTCAGGAACCTTTTGTGCCTATATAGACTTCCAAGTTTCTTGTGGATTTTTTTTTATTGTTAGGGAGACATGTAAGTCAAATTTTAGGTTATTGTCTATTTCCACTCCAAGAAGCTTTGTATGGGTTGTCAAGGAGATGACAGTATTGTCTTTGGCTATTATGTTAAAAGGTGGGCATGAGATAGATGTCTTGTTAGACTGGAAAATAAATCATTAATTTTGTTTGGGTTGAAGATTAGATGGGCATTGGCTAACCATGTTTTAACAGAAGTGAAAGACTCCTGTGTTTGAGAATGAAGAGCTGATAGAGAAGTGGCAGCACAGATAAGTGTTGAATCATATGCATACTGTATTATAGAACCATGTGGAGTAGCTGTGTGTAGATTATTAGTAAAGAGGGAGAAAAGGAGAGGGTCCATGATAGATCCTTGGGGGACACCAGTGGATAAAGGAAGGCATGGAGATAAGTCACCTTGTCATAGAACATATTGTTGATGGCCAGATAAATAGTTATTACACCAAGCTGTGGCAGATGGTGAGAAGGATAGTTCAGTTAGTATATCTGTTAGTTTGGAATGGGAGATCATATCAAAAGCTTTTGATAGGTCTAGAAAGATGGCAGATACAAAGTTGTTGTTATTCCTGTGATGGTTTACGATATTAGTGAAGGATAAGACAGCTGTAGTGGTACTATGCGATGGGCGATGTTATTTGTTAGTAAGAATTTTATGACCTGGAGATGAATACACCTTTCAAGTAGCTTAGAAAGAGGTGAAAGAATAGCA
The DNA here is from genome assembly GCF_019279795.1 of Protopterus annectens. NCBI lineage: Eukaryota > Metazoa > Chordata > Ceratodontiformes > Protopteridae > Protopterus > Protopterus annectens. The sequence goes on from NC_056743.1 coordinate 37,747,164, forward strand.
ATTGGATGATAATTTGTAAGTTCTGTGAAAGGTTTTCGAGAATGGATCTATTTATAAGGATTGATACTGGCAAGGCTGTAGATTCAGCTGCAATTTTGAGGTATTCCCTCAGTAAGTTATCTATGGCAAGTGTAGTAGCTTATAGCTTCTGGAGTAGTTTTTTTATAGTAGGAACTGGGGAGAAAGAGAACGAGGCATTGCTAGTTGTAGACTTGGCTGGTTTGGTATCAGGAGTAGGGGTTTGCTGCTTGGAATGGGCAATTATAGATTCAGTAAAATGTTTGTTAAAAATCATAACTATGCTATCGGAATTGTTGTGGATGTTTGGGGTTGGTGTAGCAGATTTTCTTGGGTGAAGGGCTGAGTTTATAGCAGGCCAGAGTTTTCGAGGGTTTTTTTTTTTTTTTTTTATATGTGTTTTGAATGTTATGATGAAATTTATTGTATCCTGTTTTATTTGTTTTTTTTTTTTGCCTTATTTCTAAGTTTCTGATAACTACTGTGTTAGTCGTATGCCATAGTTCCCAGGCAGCTGGAAAGAGTGTGCCTGGAGTTCTGATACTTATCTAGTCAATGCAATCACAACTAGAAAAAAAGTTTTCCATTACAAAAATTAAGTCCACCTTGGCAGAGGACTTAAAGGGTGGCTGTGTCAAAGCCTGAAGTACTGTTAAATCCCATAGAGTATGTATTCCAAAGTATATTATGTAAACAGAACTGACAGACGACTTACTCTCTGTCTCTGGAGCTTTTCTCCCTAGGCTTCTGCTGAAAAAGGACTTGTGTCCAGTCGGACTTTCCCAGTCAACAAATGTAAAATAAACAAAAAATAAATAAATTTTGCCTTCAACCTCCCAATCAGTCCAGAAGGATTCCCAATGTTCCTCTCAGTCATAGAAAAGTGGTAGCCATACAAGTAAAAAAACTGGCAAAACAAGTCATCCAAGTGGTCCCCCCAGACGTACATGTATTCAAAGCTTACTCGTAATTCTTTTTAGTGCCAAAGCAAAATGGGGACCTAAGGCCAATTTTGGATCTCAGTAATTGAATAAATTTTTCAAACACTGGAAGTTCTCAGGTTTGTGGCAGCTCCTATAATTCTGGTACCTTTTAGCAAGGTTTCACATGAGGGTACTGCAATGGACACTTGCAGTGCAGTGGTCAATAAGAAGTCACCCCTTGATTGCACCTCTTCAGATTACAAGGATTGTCAGAGAACACATAGCTTGGTAGATCCATGCAGAATAACTTTCTTAGGGTTGCCCTTTTATCCTTCCTGTACCCAAGACCACAATGACTACAGATACATCCCAACTAGAGTGGGGGGGGCATTACTTGGGAAGGACAGTTCAAGCCATGTGGTCTCAGTTGGACATCAGTCTGCACGTCAGTGTCCTGGAAATGAGAGCAGTCCTATTAGTTTTGACAAACGTTTCAAGATGTTCTCCCTCCAGGGATGGTTGCTGTTCAGATGTTCAGCATAGTGTTGATCTGGTACATCAACAAACGGGGGCAACCTGATACTACTTATATCAAGAACCATTAATAGTGTGGCAGTGGGGATCTCTTCTGGCTTCTTTCTGCTGGCAAAGCTTATTCTGGGGAAGTCCAGCATACTGGCAGACAAACTGAGCAGGTCCATCTTACTCCGTCATGAGTGGTCTCTCAACCCATTAGTGGTGGAAAAGATATTTTGTCAGTGGGGCCAACCATGCTGTGACCTCTTTGCTCCTCCCCTCAATCCCAAGTGCAGTGGGTACTTCATCCTTCCAGGGGGGAAGTCACTAAGAGATTCTCTGATTTATGATTTGTCCCTTCGGTCTAGTTTATATCTTTCCCATCAGTTCTTTCATTCCCATGTTTCTTCAGAAAACTTCTCATTGGAAAAGTAAAGTAATCCTCATTGCCCCATTCTAGGCTAGTCAAGTGTAGTTTCCCTTCTTGTAGACTTATCTAGTACCTGCTGTCTGGGTGTTGGATCCTTCTCAGGACGTTCTATCTCACCATCCAGGATATGTCACCCAGATATTCAGACCCTCAAGTTGACCAGATGGTTTCTCCACTTCTGTTGATGGCTAGGCAGTCAAAGCTTTCTTCCTCAGTTTGTCATATCCTTACATCCTCCCAGAAAACTTTTACTAGAAAGATTTATAAGCACAAATGGAAGAGAGTTTCCATCTGGGCTCTCCAGAGAGAATTAGACCAATTTTGACCACCTGTTCCAGCTATCCTTGACTTTCTTGCCTACATTTTCAGTAGTGGAGCTAGTTATACTGTAATTAAGGTTCGGTTTGCTGCTGTTTCTAATTCTGACAGGTGAAAACCATTCTTCCTTGCCATCATTGAGGTTATGCAAGGACTTTCTCAAAGGTACCTTTTTACTTTGTCCACTTATTAAGGACCCTACATCTCTATGGGATTTAACAGTACTCTGCCAATGTAGACTTAAAATTTTTGTATTGGAAAACTGTTTTTTTGGTTGCAATTGCATTGACTAGATGAGTATCAGAACTCCAGGCACACTATTTCCAGCTGCCATAATTGGTTTTCATAAGGATAGGGTGTCCGTTCAGATTAAACCTTCTTTCCTTCTTAAGGTGGCATTGGAGACAGCTATCAGCCAATCCATCAATCTACCTGTTTTCTTTCCAAAGTTTTCAACAAGGGATAATATATGCTGCATCTATAGGATGTACACAGACACCTTAGATTCTATCTCCTTACAACTAATGAATTCAGGAAATCATACCAATTGTTTGTCTCCTTTTCCAAGGCTAAATTGAGCAAGATGGTATCAAAAGTAACTTAGAAATCACTGATTGCTTTTCCTTTGTTTATTAGAATAAAGATTTAATATTACTTAAACCACCCGTGGCTCATTCCACCAGGTCTGTGGCTATATTGTCTGCTTTCTGATCTAGAGCTTCCATAAATGACATTTGTTCAGCTGCCACTTGTTCCAGTGCTCATACATACCTTTATTGCTCATTACATACTGGACAACCTGTCTATGGATAGGGCAGCATCTGGATCCTCTGTAATCCGTTTTTTCTCTAGCTGGGAATTCTCTCTCTCCCATTAGTTGAGGAATGGACGGAAAAAGATAACATCAGAGTCAAAGGTTATGCATTCACCATAACGATGCTTCTGTGTTATCTCTTTTCATCCTTCCTTAACCTCCCGCCTTCCATCCCTCTTCCTGCTTTGGAAGATTTTCATTTGGGCTCCTATTAAGTCCTGAGGAATGATTCCTACCTGCCTTGCTGAGTGATTCCTGCCTGCCTTACTGAATGAGCTCCAGTCTTCTTCCTTCTGTCTTTTCTAACTTGAATGTGATTTAATTTGGAGTGTTTGTTTTTCACTGGATACATTGTTGTGGTGCAAGATGGTAGGCTGACTAGAGGGCAAACTCAATTTGAGGTAATCCAGGCTAAGGAAAGGATTATGGGTAAGGGAGTAGCTTGAGCTACAAAGCCAAAGTCAACTCTATCAGTTGAGGAAGAACGAAGAGAGAGAACACAGATGCATTGCTATGGTGAGTATAAAACTTTTGTTTATGATTTGGAAACTGGGCACAGAATGGGAACATTGATGCAGCAATGATTGCTTAATGAGGGTGAATGAATTGTGATGTTACAAATTGTGTATGGGCTGCTGAGATGATGAGATCATTGAGGGAGTGTTTTTTTGGACACAGTTACTGAAAGCTGAACTTTGAGGCTGTACTGATGAGTTTCTGCTTTATTCCATTAGTTTTAGCAAGAGCCTTTCACACAAACATTATATCATTTCTGTAAACCTTTTAAACCATTCATTGTTGAGAAACAACAGTAACAATTGTTTACTCAGAAGGTCTGACTT